>NC_048298.1:277038997-277327192 GCF_013100865.1 Trachemys scripta elegans
GGTAAGAACCTCACTTCTTCAGATGCAAGTGAGGTTCTTACCCACGAAAGCTTATGCTCCCAATACTTCTGTTAGTCTTAAAGGTGCCACAGGACCCTCTGTTGCTATTCACTCAACGTTTTCTGCATCCAAACCCAGAGTGTATCCTTCTGTCCCTCTCTTCATACATATTGATTACTCCCAATTGCTCACAATCTTTTAGCTTCCATTGCATCAGAAATCTTAAAATAAAAGTGATGCATCCACTTTTATTGGTCTCTTTAGAAAGCCAATCTGTAATGCTGGTCAAAAACGCCTACGTGCTTTTGCATGCAAGTGTGTGTGTGTGTGTGGTGTTTTCTTTTTTATCCATCTTGGTACTTTTTATGTTGGGGAGTCTTTGCCTAGTCTCATGGAACTATTTAGAAAGCAGCATTTCTGCTTTATTTCTCACTTAATACAACAGCATCCTAAATATTTCACTAATTATGCTCAGTATAAAGAACTAGATTGTGTCTTTAAGGAACATCTTTGCAGAGGAGTCTGTGGAAGGGATTGAACTGCACCAGGAGCCTAGAAGGAATTCGGCGTGATTCAGACAGATGTCTTCTGGGAATTTGGCAGCTCCATCAATTTTCAGCTTCACCCTTTTCCCTCCCTGCTCCCTTTGTGGAAGCTATATTCTGCCCTTTTATGCCCTTATCCTAACACTGCACTTTTCTCTGTAAATTACACACACACACACACACACACACACACAATATTATGTTAAAAGAACACTAAGATTACCAAGTCAAGCACCGCAGTGTTAGGAAATGCCAGAATTAAGATTGCCTGTGCAACATTAATTCAGGCCTCTTGTGCATATGCATTATGATAAAATCTTAAATTACATGATCCCATACTATTTTTTTCTACATGCCACTATGCCTCATTTAGTGCACAGTATGGACAGTATGTTTACTGAATGAGCAACGGTTCAATATTTTATTATAGCCTCATTGTTCAATGTGTGGTCCTAGGCCTTGTTACCACACACTGTTCTAACGTTGCTCTGAAGACAGAATTACTTTCCTCTTGGGCTTTTCGATGGTGTTCATTACTATAATATCTGAGTGCTTCACAGACATTCATGAATTTATTTTGACAACATCCCTGTGAGACAGTGATATTATTATCCCATTTGCACATGGGGAATTGAGATACAGAGAGATAAAAGTCAAAGGAATCCATTAATTTTGGGTGCCCCATTTGAGCCACCTATGATCTGATTTTTCAGACTTAGTATTATATAGCACTTTTTATATTCAAAAATATAATTCCCACTGACTTCATTTCCATCTATGAATGCTCAACTTCTCTGCAAATTAGATCCCAGGTTCTCAATTTGGCACCCAGAAAATGAGGAACCGACTTGTGAAAAGTTTGGATTAAGTGATTTGCCTAGTATCATGTAAGACCTCTGTGGCAGAATCAGGGATAGTATCCAATTATCCAGGGCAGCATTCACCTGCCTTTACCATAAGAGCATCTTTTCTCTCCTTGCATTTGTCTCATTTGATGCCTCATTCACTACCCACCTTCCACAACAAATGAGGTAAATGTCCTATGACAATCTCTTTCACTACAAACCCTGATTCATCCTCATAGCATAGTCAGACAACCTTAACTGAAGTAAACAATTACCATTTCTAGCTAAAGGCCTAATTTTCTGCTGCCTAGCACCTTTTACAGGCCTTTGCACCTGTACAAAATAAGCGGAAAATTCTGTCATTATGACATGCCAACATTTTATACTCACATTATGCAAGATTCAAGGAAGTGGAAAATCAGGCTCAGTATTCTTTAGCATGGCAAACACTACAAACACTGCTTCATCAAATTTCAAGCTTCTTTAACTGTTGCTCCATTGAGACATTAATAAGTTTACAAGCATGCATTTCCATCAAATTTGATAGATCTAGTGTGTCATCACAGTTGTTGGAGATATTCCAAACCTATCTGAAATCCAGAGAAATAAGGTCCAAACCTATGGCAAAGAAAGTTAGTTAATTGAAACCTTTCAATAAATGTTGCCACTATAAGTATTGTGTGCTCTTCTGTAACATTTAACATATTAAAGTCTATTGCTTTGTCACACGCTCCTGTTCTCTATTTGGAAAGGTTCTAACTACAGAAGTGAGAGACAAAAATAATGCCAGCTGCATAAATGTTAGATGTATTTGCAGTGATAAGTGCTGTCAGAAGGAAAAGCACAAAATTCATTCCAAACAGAGGAAAAATTTAGAGACAAGAAATCAACAGGAGAGGAGTGGGCAGAGACAGCATTGTGGCATGCAAAAGATCAAACAATCAATGTAATATCCTTCATAGATCTTATAGCCAATCAGACAAGACAAGTAACATTTAAACTCAATGGAGTAGGAGTTTACCCAGGCCACTAGCAACATTTAATATACTTTATAGCTTGTAAAGTCTCATAATCAATATGATATATCAATGCTATGCCTATGTCACAATGCATTTGGGGCCAAATTCTGCTCCCATTGAATTTATGGGAGTTTGACATAAATTTAATAAAAGCAGGACTGAGCTCTCAGTAAAGGAATGAAACCTAAATTTCTGTAAATTGTTCTGTAATCCCATTTTGCAAGCCCAGTGCATCTCTAAAGCACACCCAGATTATTTGTTCCCGTATTTTATGGCTTGCCAACATGGCAAGTTACCAAGCTGTAAATCAGGGTGTGAATCTTCAGAGCAACAACGTCCCACACAGTAACGTCTGAGGAGGACACTGCTATAGTGCAGTGAAAGGCATCAGCCAGAGTGGTGTGTGGAGGGATCAGATGGATGTGGTAGTAGGCAAGCATAATGGAGTCAGGCATGATGGAACTGTATAGAGATAGCATAGGATCAGCCACGTAAAAGTTGGACAGAGAATTAGGGAGACAAATAGATTCTGTAGTGGAGTCAGAGTGGGCAATGAATATAATAAGAAGTGAATGAGGTGGGATGAGATTGATGGATTATAAAACATTACTAAACTGTGTGATTTCACTTATATTTCTTCAGTCTTAATGTCACATATCTAAATGATGGTCATTTGCATGCTAATTTTGAAGTTTCAAGCAAAGCCTATGTAAGTTATCCAAAGTCAGGTGAAGTATGAACAGTTTCTGAGAAGTGTAAAACTTTTCCCCCACTCTAGCAGAAATAAAAAATGTATGAACATTTGTTCAAACTTTCCAAAAATGATCAAGCATTCAGCTTACATCAAGCATGAGAGGGAAACAAAAACAAACAAACAAAAAATGTTGAGACATTAACAGCATCTGAACAAAAATTTTAAATGGAATGTCTATCTCATCTTTTGCTGAACTAAAGCTAGTGTACTGTGTTAGTATATAAGTCTGGGATAGAATCTGGGGTTTGACTTTTTGATACTCTTATACTAATATGTGTAAACAAAGAACAAAGACACTGTGATGTTGCTTCTGCCTAGTCAGATGGATTTGTTAGTATAACGGGAATAGATAAGAGCAGTTAAAGTGTTACTCAGAGCACACTTTAAGATTGCCTCAACACCTATCTCAAGGCAAAATCAAGCAACCTGTCAGGAGGGGCAAAGAAGCTGGGGGGAGGAAGGGGAGTACAAACCACTAAAAGACCAAAGAAATATCCATCCCTGACCAGAGTACAACCTCACTTCTTTCCACTCCCATGGAGAATAAAGAGGTGGGATGAAGATCCCAGACTCAAAATGTAACATTACCCTAAGTTGTAAGGGGTGGGACTGTGGGCGTGCATTGCAGGTATAATTATGCCTCCTGAGGGGAGCAGTTACTGGGAAAAAAGGCTCTGAGGTGTCAGAGTTATGGAACACGTTTTCTGGAAACTAACCCCAATGAACATCACATTGTCTACACTTCGGACTTCTGGTCTTCTGTTTTCTGTCCGCGTGACAAGAACCAGGGAGAGGGTGAAGGGAAAGCCCTCTAACATACTGCTGAGCACCATATGCAATCATTGACTGCGATTGATTCTTTAGATTATGTTAGACCAAACCTTTGAGCTTCCTGATCAAGCCCTTAGGTGCACCTGTGTCTCACAATGGCTTCAGAAAGAGGTAGGTATATAATTCTAAGTAAGGATTTGGCCTACAGTTATTTGGATTAGAAGGGTCATCTTAGTGAGGCAACATTTTCTAATTACTATAGCAGAAAATGGGAGTCAGGAATCCTGGGTTTTATTCATACCTCTCCAACTGAGAGACCTTTGGGCAAACCATTTAACCTCTTTGCCTTGATTCCCAGTTTGTAAAATGGGAACAATAATTATCTTAAAGAACTGTCAAAAAATTGAGCTCACGATATTATCTGTATTTATTATCCAACTGGTTCTTCCATTTAGTTTTTGTACATTGTGGCAGGCTTGATCTTTTTATTCATGAACAGCAGATAGATGGGTATCAAGTCAAGTGTTGAGTATCTCCAATGACAGAGGTTCCATAGCATGTATCAGTAACTCATTCTATAGCCTAGCTATTTTTTAAAATATTGGGACATATCCTGAGCTGGTATGAATAAATGTAGCTTTATTGAATTAGAATGGCTACACAAGGGGTCGGCAACCTCTAGCACACGGCTCGCCAGGGTAAGCACCCTGGCAGGCCAGGCCAGTTCGTTTACCTGCCATGTCAGCAGGTTCAGCCAATCACAGCTCCCACTGGCTGTGGTTCGCTGTCCCAGGCCAATGGGGGCTGCGGGAAGCGGCGCGGGAGAGGGATGTGCTGACCGCGGCTTCCCGCCACCCCCATTGGCCTAGGACGGTGAACCGCAGCCAGTGGCAGCCGCGATCGGCCGAACCTGCGGACGTGGCAGGTAAACAAACTGGCCCGGCCCACCAGGGTGCTTACCCTGGCAAGCCGCGTGGCAGAGGTTGCCGACCCCTGGGCTACACCAATTTTCACCAGCTGAAAGTCTGGCTCATAAATTTTGTCCTGATATATACATGTAAATTTTCTCTGAAGTCCATTACTTCTTTTTATGTCCTCTCTGACTAATGAGATGTATGAACATACAGTTACATTTCTCCTCTCTTTCTTGAAGAAACCCAGTTCTCTTAGCTTTTCCTCATAGATCTTATTTTCCCAAGCCTGTTATCATCTTTGTTACTGTCTTCTGAATTCTCTGTAATTTGTCTGTCTGTTTTAGCACTTTAAAATGTGATGCCACAAACTGTCTGCAATACTCCAAGAGAGGCTAACCCAATGCCAACCAGAGTGGAGCAGTTACTGTTCTTGTTTTCCAGGCAATACTGTGGTTATTGAAACTGAATACTGCATTTGATATTAGTAGGAATACATTTTACTCTGGACAGATATTCAAGATCTCAACCATTCCAACCTTTCTATGGAGTTACCAATTATTTGGGGATTACCAGTTATAAATGTATGCTTCCTACATGAACAACTTCAGATTTTTAATTATTAATAATTGACATGTGAATATTGAATATTAATAATAATAATACCACCTAGCTGTCATATAGCTCTTTTCACCCATAGATCACAAAGTGCTATATAAAGGAGTTCAATAGCATATCGATTTAATATAATATTCTACCTGCATATAGATAGGGCCCTATCAACTTCACAGTCCAATGCGTGGTCATAGGATTTAAAAAAAATATATAAATTTCACGATTTCAGATATTTACATCTGAAATTTCAAGGTGTTATAACCATGGGGGTCCTGACCCAAAAGAGGGTTATGGGTAGTAGGAGGCTCATAAAATTATTGTGTGTGGGGGGGAGGGGTTACAATATTGCCACCCTTACTTCTGCACTGCTGCTGACAGAGGCGCTGCCTACAGATCTGGGCAGCCGGAGAGCAGCGGCCAGCATAGATGTGAGGGTCACATGGTATAGGTAGGGTTGCCAACCCTCCTGGATTGACTGAGAGTCTCCCAAAATGGGCCTCAATCTCCTGTGGCTGCTGAATGCAATCTGGAAGATTTTAGGCCCCTAAAAGTCTGGCTGGTGGCACAGTGGGGCTAAGGAAGGCTCCCTACCTGCCCTGGCTGTGTGTGGCTCCTGGAAGCAGCCGGCAAGTCCCTCTAGCTCCTAGGCTCAGGGGCTGCCAGGGGGTCTCTGTGCACTGCTCCTGCCCTGAGCGCCGACTCCGCAGGCCGGGAAACGCAGCCATTGGGAGCTGTGGTGGCGGTGACTGCATGTGCCGCATAGCCACCCCTGAGCATAGGAGCCTGACATGCTGGTTGCTTCCCAGGAGCCACCCAAGGTAAGCACTGCCCCACCAGAGCCCGCACCCTGAACTCCCCTGCACTCCAACCCCTTGCCCCAGCCCTGAGCCCCCTCCTATGCCCCAAACTCCCTCCCAGACCCCCTGCTGCACCCCAGATCCCTGCCCCAGCCCTGAGCCCCCTCCCACATACAAACTCCCTCCCAGAGCCTGCAACCCAACCCCCTCCCGCACCCCAACCCTGTGTCCCAGCCCTGAGGCTCCCCCAAAACTTTCTCCTAGAGCTCACACTCCAACACTCCAACCCCAGGCTCAGCCCAGAGTCCCCTACCACACTCTGATCCCCTCAGTCCCGCCTCCCAGGCCCAGACCCCGTACCTCCTCCTGCACCCCAACCACCTGCCCCACCCTGGTGAAAGTGAGCGAGGGTGGGGAAGAGCGAGTGACAGAGGAAGGGGAGATGGAGTGAGCAGGGGGAAGGGCCTCAGCAAAGAGGTGGGGCAGGGCAAGGGTGTTTGGGTTTTGTGATTAGACAGTTGGCAACCCTAGGTATGAAAAGGTCTTTACTTTTTTTTTTTTGAGGGGGTGGGAGGCAGGTCCAGCCTTACGGGTGGGTGACCACCCATGGCCCCATGGTAGGGGGTTGCTGTGATCCCCCCCACCCTCACACACACACAAGGCCCCTTTAGTTTCTGAGCACTAGGCCTGGAAGGAGCAGGGCTGGGGGCAAGGGTGCCAGAACCTTTGTAGAAGTGGGGGACTATCAGCACTGGAAGCAGAGGGGCCAGGGGCCATCCCCCGCACATTTAACATGGGCATAGTTTGGGGGTCACAGGTAGTGTTGCCCCCCCACCAAAGTACAAGCCTCAGGCAGGCACAGAGTTGTGCCAGCAGGGGCTGCGCTTCGTGGCTGGGGAGCAATGGGGCCAGGAAGAGAGATGAGGTTGTGGTGTGTCCTGCAGCCGTGAAAGGTTCCAGGAGGTGGATCTGACCGGCCCAGAGAGTGGCCCCGTAGGAAAAGAGAAAGTCCTGTTCCTTCCCAGGCCCACCAGAAGTAGCAACTGGAGCTTGGTGCATGGTAAGCGCTCTGGCTATGTTGCACCCTGCCCTACCCATCACCGCCAGATATCACGGAGGAGACCATATTTCATGGTCCAAGATGTGTTTTTCACAGCCATGAATTTGATAGGGTCCTACATATAGATAATTCAGATTGGTTATTTTTATTACATTATATATTACCATATTATTTGGAATACTAAATCCACATGCTATCCTAATGTTAATGACTTTAGAATAAGAATTGATTAATGTATGGCATATGTGCAAAATCAAAAAGACCAACTTCCATATTTCCTGTGCTTATTACTCTGCTGCTAAACTTTCTCAATACTTTTGACATGTAATGACTTTGACATCTGTTCTATTACCTTTGCTTAGATAGATGGAGAGTTGCATAACTCTTTTTTAAAACAGCTGAGGCTTTGCAGTTATAGTGGGAATTTTTGCACACTACTGAATAGTTGGTAATTATGCACTGATTTATGGAGGATTATTGTGTGGCTCAGTTTGTAAAAAAATACACAGTTGAAGAAAAAACATTTCATCTGTCATCAGTAGACTGAAGAAAGGAAAATCACTTTTCATAACATTAGTTTTTAAATGAGGTTTCAAATCCTGCCAGGTGCTAAGCACACTCAACTCCCATTGACTTTTGTGGGAGTTGAAGGAGTCAGTATCTCACAGTATCAGACCCATACTAGATATTATAAAGCTATTCTGCTTGGTCCATAAAGTTGCTGTACATTTTATGATTTCTTTTCAATGCACTATGAATGAACACTGTTTATATTTGAGGAAAAGGTCTGTTCCGGACCTAGTTGGATTGACTTTGCATGGAAATGCAGAGGTATTCAAAACATATTCCACAACTAATGGATAGTTGTTGGCTTGGCAGCATACCAGTCACAATATACATTAAGGAAATATATCAGAACACCCCATGGTAATGAAAACAAAGGTTTTCAATTTCTCATTATACCCCTCAGCATGTCACAAGTCTTCTGGCCTAATGGAGCTCAGTTTATATGCATATTTCTGTCTTCACCACCTGAAATTCGCAGAGGCCAATCATTACAGTATTTCTTCAGACAATATATCTACCTTAGTAATTGCAACATTAATCAACATCCAAAGTAACTGTCCAAGTTCATTTTTGCTACTATTTCTGACCTTACGTTCAAAAGTGAGACTCTGTGGCCTATTAAGCACTACTAAGGCTTGCTAAGACAGTTTCTTCTATTTCAGAATGTAAACTACTGTCTAGCTTTTATATTATGAGATTCTGAGAAACTGATCTATGAATGTGCTAGGTGAAAATAACATCCAATTATCTGATAGGATTTTTTTGGTTGCTTTTTTTAGAAGTTAAAGAATTCAGATTGACTAACCAAGCAATCATATTATGGGTTGAGAGATTTCTGATCCGCTGAAGCCTACAGCACACTGGGCACTATCGTCTCTTTTTTTTTTTTCTTTGTGCTCTCCTGTCTGTAGTTCTTTTTGTTTTATGTTAGTACATCCTAGCACCCTGTGGTCCTAGTCCCATGTTTGGAACTCCTAGGCACTACTGCAATACTAAATTGTTGGTTTTTTAAAGTGTAACTATAATATGATGTCTTTCAAGTGGTCAAGAGACAGATCATTTCCTAATTGGGAGAGAAATAAATTAACAGATATAAAGGGCTGTATCAGAGCCGGTGCTAGGCATAAGCACACTAAGCAACTGCTTGACTCAAGGGGACCCCCATTAATTATTAGTATGTGTTGTGCATGCAGGGGGTCCCCAAATATTCCTGCTTAGGGCCCCCAATGAGCTAGCACCAGCACTGGATTGTATCAGAATGTAATTTATTTAAAAGCATGTACATTATTCCTAAGCAAAAATATTAGATGGCAAAGGCAAATTTCAGTTTCTAACTCACAGAAGCGGCACATCAGAACTTTGGGAAAACACCTCCAAACTCTGAGCCACACAGTTTCTTTCTCTGTCAAAAACAGCTCTCTAGTTACTGAAGTTGGCCCATTCTAAGCCAACTAATTTCTGTTGTTTGTTGGTGAGGTGGAGCTCAGAAGATTTCAGTCAAAGAGCAAAACCAAACAAAACACTACCTACATTTGTGACTGCACATACTCACTCAAAGATAATGTTAACGAGCTGTATTGCCCAATGTGATCTACTGAAAAGAGTCATACAAAGTATTACCAAATTTCTATTGTTTTACTAGAGCAAAAAGAATTTCACAAATATTTTTGTTTCCATTTACATCCATATTTTGTTTTTAATCAAATTTTCCACTTAGATAAATGTACTTAATATTAGTAGACAATAATCCTCAGGAGCAGTATTAATCAATTTATTCATATTTTCAAACAACTCTCTCCTGAACGGTGAGTTAAAAAAATAAAAACAGTATTCACTATTCAAGAAATCAGTATTGTTTAAGTTAGAAATTTGCCTTCATCTTCTTGTTAAAATTTTATTTTTTAAAAACAAGTTACTACTTTTTGAATTCAAGTGCATAATTTCCAAATACTTTTGATAACATTCAAAATCTAATACCAGAATGAAAGTTGATTTAATAAATATAAGTGGCCATATATTTCACTGGGAGTTGTACTTGCTTACACCAGAATATAATTTGGTCCACTAATTCCATATTTTAAATATCCCTCAAGTTAAATAATGGCCTTGACTTCATGTTTGTAGATCGACCCTACCACTTGATACTCATCTCCATAGCATTCAATATCTACCTATAACTTATTTCTTATGGACATCAAACAGTAATGATATCTTCTACTTCAGAAATATAATGCAGGTGTTTTGTATATCAAATCATATTTAATGTCACCATATAGAGCTCTTTATATCCCAACAAGATATCAATGCTGTGGTTATTTAATTGTTGATAAGGAGGAGGGGGGGGAAATAAAAAAATAAAAACACTTCAGCAGCCTTAACTTTACAGAGCACAGCTTTACATTTGCAGAATTATTTTAAGTAGTTTTACATTTGCATATTCTTAATACTTTCTCTATCTACTTCAAATGTAATATGAAATGGGATGATTCACATAAACGAATAATCATAATTAACTAGCCAAGAAGCATGCCTCACTTCACTTTCCTTATACTGTTATCAATGTCACTATCAGCTCTCTGCATATGGACACTATTACTGCATCTATCACACAATTAAATGAAATCTTTTCAGCAACATCTGGCTCCTAGAAGGAAAATATGAATAATTTTGCCAGCTTTCCCCAGCTTTGCCTGCTGAATTCTAATTATGATGTAATGGAGGACATCAGCATGTGGCGGACTTGGTGATTAACCTAGGGCAGCTGAGAAATAGGTCTAGTGAGATGAGCAAGGCACTTGGATCAGCTCAATCAATTATCTTTTTTTGCAAGGCTCTTAAATACAGCAATGACCTTGTGATGGGTAACAGTAAGTTACACTTGAACCCATTTAGGAAGTCAGACATCTCACAGTACATTACAGGAGCTAAATGCTTATTTTTTAAATTCAGTATTATGAAAAAGGTATATTATATCTACAGCTGCTTGTCTTTACTTTACTAACTAATACATGTATCTGCTCTCAGTCTCTCTTTCTCTCCATCTCTCAGTGTATGTAGACATTTTCCCCTGTATGGGCTGCTGTACTAGATAAGTTTCTATTTCCATATACTAGAGAGACATGGTAGGAAGTAATGCATGTCTAATGTTAAGGAAAGGGGAAGAAGAGTAAGAATTCCCAAAGGATATTCCCAGCCCTCAGTCACTGACTCACCCTGTAACTATGGGCAGGTCACAAACTTCTGCGCCTCAGTTTATGCATTTGTAAAATAGATGCAGTTGTAGTGCCCTACCTTCCTGAGGTTATGCAATTTGATTAAATTTATATTGGGAAAGCACTTTCAGATTCCTGCATGAAATGCTCAATGCACACCCAAACAATAATTCCTATGCACCCATAGGATCAGATTCAGTTATAAGCTCTGGCCATTTGCACCATACCAGAAACTCAAAATAGCCCCTCGATTCCTGCAGCTCCCATTGGCTGGGAACAGTGAACTACGGCCACTGGGAGCTGCGGGGGGCCATGCCTGTGGACGGTCAAAGGTCAACAAAATGTTACCCTGATGGGCCACATGCGGCCCACGGGCCACAGGTTGCCCACTACTGTTGTAAAGCCTTTATGGTCAACAGGGTCGGCTTTAGGCCGATTCCCCAAAATCGGGTCCCGTGCCCTAAAGAAGAGCGCCTAACTTACGCGCCATTTTAATTTTTACTCACCCGGCGGCATTCCAGGTCTTTGTTGGCACTTCTGCGGCAGGTCCTTCACTAGCTCCGGGTCTTCAGCAACATTTCGGTGGCGGGTCCTTCAGTGCTGCGGAAGACCCGGAGCGCCGCTGGGTGAGTCATCCCTGCCGGGGCCCCATCAAAACTATTCGAACCGGGCCCCGCACTTCCTAAAGCCGGCCCTGATGGTCAAGTATGTTTCTTCCTGTTACCAGAGGTAACTGTACTGAAATTATCAAGCTGTGAGCACAACTGTGCTCTTTTCTTTTAGGTCTGGGTTGAGAGTTATGATCAAAATGAAAGTAAAGAACAATATAATGAAATGGGCAAAATAAATAATTTAACCCATTACCTGGGTTAAAGAATTTCTCAAAATATCACATTTTATTAGTTTAGGAATCTGGTCTCATGAAACTGTATCTAGAATCTTAATGTAAAAATGTCTTCAATCAAATTTTCAGAAGGCGGCACTAATTTGAGTGCCTCTCCTTTTTCTTCTCTTATTATTGTAAATAAGAAGAGCAGATAAAGCAGCTAATCAGAGTCTGATATTTCAGCTCAAAGAGAAAAAAAGCAATGCGAGAAGTTTGCTGTGAAGAGTCTCTGGAAAAAGAACAACTAATTTCCTTTTTCACAGTTCCTGCTAGCTGTGCAACTAAAAAACAGACGTGCAAATTAATATGAAATTTTAGTTGGGAAAGGCACAGCTTGAATTTGTGGTAAACCTCTTACACTTTTGTCTTATCAGCAATATGGTTTTCTGCTTTGCAATCACAAGTTTTTTCTCTGTCTCATTTTTAGTGAAAAGGCCTGCTGTTTTCTTCCCATATAGAGCAAGTGTTATGTCCCCCTAGGCTACACTATTAAACATACTGACATACACTTGTTTTAGTTCCCTTGATGGTGCTTTAGACTGAAATGGGTTTATTGGGTTTCTGCCAAGCTTTACCAGCGTAATGCCTTTGAGCTTTTTGCACATACAGTATAATTAACATCTAAATTTTTTAAAGACCAAGTAACAGACCAAAAGCTGATTTTTTCAAAAATAATAAAGCATTGTTTAAGATTTAATGAAATAGCAGCACCAATGTCAACATTTCTATTTTAAATGAACTTTGTTGTTTCTTGACACCTTAAATGATTGCTTCTTGGAGCAGCTAGTCCTGGAACCCACAAGAGGAGAGGCAATTCTTGATTTAGTCATAAGTGGAGCACAGGATCTGGTTGAAGAGGTGAATATTGCTGGACCATTTGGTAATACCGACCACAATATAATAAAATTTAAAATCCCTGTGATGGGGAAAACACCACAGCAGCCCAATACTGTAGCATTTAATTTCAGAAAGGGGACTACACAAAAATGAGTTGGTTAGTTAAACAGAAATTAAAAGATACATTACAAAAAGTGAAATCCTTCAAGCTGTATGGAAACTTTTCAAAGACACCATAATAGAACCTCAACTTAAATGTATACCCCAAATTAAAAAACATAGTAAGAAAATAAAAAAAGTGCCACTGTGGCTAAACAACAAAGTAAAAGTAGCAATGAGAGGCAAAAAGGCACCCTTTAAAAAGTGGAAGTTAAATCCTAATGAGGAAGATAGAAAAGACCATAAACTCTGGCCAATGAAATGTAAAAAATATAATTAGGAAAGCCAAAAAAGAATTTGAAGAACATCTACCTAAAGACTCAAAAAGTAATATAAAAAATTAAATAAATCAGAAGCAGGAAGCCTGCTAAACAACCAGTGGGGTCACTGGATGTTCAAGATGCTAAAGAAGCACTCAAGGACGATAAGGCCATTGTGAAGAAACTATATGAATTCTTTGCATTGGTCTTCACGGCTGAGGATGTGAGGGAGATTCTCAAACCTGAGCCATTCTTTTTAGGTGAAAAATCTGAGGAACTGTCCCAGATTGAGGTGTCATTAGAGGAGGATTTGGAACAAATTGATGAACTAAACTGTAATAAGTCACCAGGACCAGATGGTATTCACCCAATAGTTCTGAAGGAACTGAAATGTGAAATTGCAGAACTACTAACTGTCATCTCTAACCTATCATTTAAATCAGCTTCTGTACCAAATGCCTGGAGGATCATGTGATGCTAATTTTTAAAAACGGCTCCAGAGGTACTCCCCAGGAATTACAAGCTGGTAAGCCTGACTTCAGTACCGGGCAAACTGGTTAAAACTATAGTAAAGAACAAAAATGTCAGACACATAGATGAACATAATTTGTTGGGGAAGAGTCAACATGTTTTTGGAAAGGGAAATCATGCCTCACCAATCTACTAGAATTCTCTGAGGGGGTCAACAAGCATGTGAACAAGGGGATCCAGTGGATATAGTGTGCTTAGATATTCAGAAAGCCCTTGACAAGGTCCCTCACCAAAGGCTCTTAAGCAAAGTAACCTGTCATGGGATAATAGGTACGGTCTTTTTATGGATTGATAACTGGTTAAATGAAAAAAAAGGCTAGGAATAAATGGTCAGTTCTCAGAATGGAGAGAGGTAAATAGTGATGTCCCTCAGGGGTGTGTACTGGACCCAGTCCTATTCAACATATTCATAAATCATCTGGAAAAAGGGGTAAAAAGTGAGGTGGCAAAATTTGCAGATGATACAAAATTACTTTGGATAGTTAAGTCCCAGGCAGACTGCAAAGATCTCTCAAAACTGGGTGACTAGGCACCAAAATGGCAAATGAAATTCAATGTTAATAAAGGCAAAGTAATGCACATTGGAAAACATAAACCCAATTATACATATAAAATGATGGGTTCTGAATTAGCTGTTAGCACTCAAGAAAGAGATCTTGGAGTCATTGTGGATAGTTCTCTGAAAACATCCATTCAATGTGCAGCAGCAGTCAAAAAAGTGAACAGAATGTGGGGAATCATTATAAAAGGGACAGAGAATAAGACAGAAAATAACATATTGCCTCTATAAAAATCCATGGTATGCCTACATCTTGAATACTGCATGTAGATGTGGTCGCCCCATCTCAAAAAATATATATTTGAATTGGAAAAGGTTCAAGAAAGGGCAACAAAAATGATTAGGGGTATGGAATGGCTTCCGTATGAGGAGAGATTAATAAGGGGGGGCTTTTCACCTTGGAAAAGAGACGACTAAGGGGGGATATGATAGAGGTTTATAAAATCATGACTGGTGTGGAGAAAGTAAATAAGGAAGTGTTATTTACTCCTTCTCATAACGCAAGAACTAAGGGTCACCAAATGACATTAATAGGTAGTAGGTTTAGAACAAACAAAAGAAAGTATTTTTTTCCACACAATGCACAGTCAATCTGTGGAACTCCTTGCCAGAAGATGTTGTGAAGGTCAAGACTATAACAGGGTTCAAAAAAGAACTAGATAAGTTCATGAAGGATAGGTCCATCAATGGCTATTAGCCAGGATGCACAAGGATGGTGTTCCTAGCCTCAGTTTGCCGGAAGCTGGGAATGGGTGACAGGGTACAGATCTTGATGATTACCTCTTCTGTTCATTTCCTCTGGGGCACCAGACATTGGCTACAGTTGGAATACGGGATACTGGGCTAGATGGACCTTTGGTCTGACCCAATATGGCTATTCTTATGTTCTTTTGAAGAATCTACTATTTTAATAAAAAATGATTTTTTCTGGAATTATATTTATATCAAACACTCGTAATACTGAATGAAGTCCTTCACAGAAACTGAAATAGTACATTTACTTCAATTCATCTATTGTCTCTGCAGTTCCCTGGTTAATACCACAGAATAATATTTGGGCTCAATTCATCAAAAAACAAGAGCTCAAATGAAAATGCTTAAATCAGGATACACAGGTGAATGAAAGGCACAGGAATGGATTTTGAAAGAGGCTTCAATTTTATTAAAGTTACAATGGTGAGGGCACTATCTGCCCATCCCCTGTCACATACCAAGCATTTAACGGAGTTCAGTCCAGGGATACAAAGCTCTCACTATATAATCAACAACTTGAAGTAGGTCTTCTTCAGCTATCATTAGGACACAGATCACTTCTGAATTCTTGTGCCTTCCCCACTGTGAAGAGGATACCAAGACTTCCAGTCTCACATTTACCTTACAGGAAAAAAGATCTAACAACATGTCATGGGCCTCATTTACCTCTGGGATCTGACTCTTTTAGCCTTCTTCCACACAGGATTCTGGCCACAAGCTATGACATCCCTTGGCCCGTGCCACTTCCCGCAGCCCCCATTGGCCTGGAGCAGCGAACTGTGGCCAGTGGGAGCCGCGATCGGCCGAACCTATGGGCGGGGTAGGTAAACAAACTGGCCTGGACCGCCAGGGGCTTTCCCTACACAAGCGGCATCCCAAGTTTGGGAAACACTGCTGTAGTACCTCATAACTTAAAAGGAGTAAGAATAGAAATTTTAACCTATACTGTACTTTCACAATGATATGAGGAACTTGAAAAACCCTCCACATCCCTGCCAGCAATTTCTTCCTGATCCCCCAAAACAGGTGATCAATCAAACCTCGAGCATCCTCAATACACCGCTTTGTCCACCTCAACCACAGGGAGAGGGTGAGGAAGTAATGACCCAGATGCCCAGAAAAGCTTTAAATTGAAAAGGAGGAACTATTCAGCTCCCCTCATCCTCCGTGGCTGGCCAATGAGAGGCAGAGAAGCCCCTCCCATCCCCAGGCACACTCCCACGTGTAATTTGAGGCACAAGGAGGGGCTAAGCTCCAGCATGTCTGGACTCAAGATTTTCCCTCCCTTCCCCCAGAGTTGACCATCCCCCTTTTGGTCTATTCAAACTTCTTCCCCAATGGTGAGACAGGAATGGAATTTGAGTTAACACAATACATACATCTTTTTTAAACAAATATCTTGCAACTTGATAGGGGATGGATCTCTTGATGATTGCCTGTTCTGTTCATTCCCTCTGAAGCACCTGGCATTGGCCATTCTCAAAAGACAGGCTACTTGGCTAGATGGACCATTGGTCTGACCCAGTATGGCCGTTCTTATGTTCTAAAGTCAAGTTAACCAAGTATTAGAGAGATTCTTTATCCATAATCACCATTGCAATATTAAGGAGCAGAAAATTATATCAAAGGGACATAATACTTCTAACTATTTTTCCAAACAACACGAACAAAAACCATCTTCCAACAGGATTCATTTTGGCTGCCTGGGAATTGGTGGAACATTCAGCCCCTTACTATCCAAGTGACAAACACAACATTCAGAATTGCAGAATGATTTGTCTGTAGAGATCCCCTTCTTTCCTGCAGATGTGGCTGCAGTTAAGACCTGAACCCAACTCCCATTGACTTCAATGAACCCAACTCCCATTGACTTCAATGAGAACCTTTCTATTGACTGTAATAGGAGCTGGATCAGATCCTTAATTAGTAGGTGTGTTTATTAGGTAGGAGTCATTTATTTATTTGTACAGCACCACAAGCATACACATATTATTTGCTTCTAAAAAGCTGTATGTGCCCTGCAGAGGTTACATTGTAAGGGCAAATTGTATTGTCGGTTTCAGTACCACTTACTACATGAGGGGAACTTCTTTGAGAAGGGAGTCTTCCGAGCATCTGGGAGCTCTAATGATTATAGGATACAGGGCTGCCCAGGCAACTCTAGCTCCTGGAAGGCAAGTTAGGCTATATAGCAGGGAGACATGGAGGAGGCACATTACTGTATATAAATCTGATATTCCATTCTGTATGGTTTCAGAGTAGCAGCCGTGTTAGTCTGTATCCGCAAAAAAAAGAACAGGAGTACTTGTGGCACCTTAGAGACTAACAAATTTATTAGAGCATAAGCTTTCGTGGACTACAGCCCACTTTAGACACCAAATGAAAGCACTTCTAGTGCTCTTTACCCAAGCCATGGGAGGAGCAATGGGGAGCAGATCCCATTACCACAAGTGCATTATTTCCTCCTAACCATGCAACTGACTTCAGCATTTATCAGCTTCTTCAGTGGTGAATGACACCACTGAAGGATATAAGACATCGGCACATTTTAGCAGATCTAAAATAGTTCCATAATCTTACACATTTTTTTTATTTGATTATACTTCACTTGCTGTATAGTATTGTAATCTTTGCAGAAAGCCCCTCTGAAATGTAACTACTGTAAACTATATATATTCAATTCACATATATATTCCATGAGGGGAGAGGGAACAGAGCAAGGCAGGGCACACTCAGGGGAGAGGGTGGAATGGGGGTGGGAAGAAGCGGGGTGGGGGCAGAGCCAGTGTAGGGGTGGGGTGGTGGGGGTGGGGCTGCGGCAGAGTGGGGGTCAAGCACCCCAGAGGAAAGTGGAAAGTCAATGCCTCTGATGTAGGGGAGGGTACTAGAATGGAATTTGGATTGTGAATAAGAACAACAACTGTTTGAGAAGTTGGTGGAACTGAAGGCCAACAGACTTTTCTTTCACCTCACAATAAAGAAGTGGAATTGTTGATTAGTATTTTCTGTACCCACTGTAGTCTCAATTAGGGTAAATAAAACAACTTTGAAAAATAATATGAGGATCCACTGATTGGGTAATTTCTGGCAGAGCACTCAATAGATGGAGCCCTGGAGGAAGTTTCTCTCTTCTATCCCAGAGAGAGTTGTACAAATAATTTACAATGAAGAACTGATATGTTTTATATTTTTTTCTGTTCAATTTGTTTGTGAACAGATCTCAAACTTCAGATTTATTCATCATTCAACATCATTGCCAATTAAATGCTTGATAAATAAGTCATATTCTTCAAATTGTTAGACCTGAGAACTTTGATTGCCATTGAATATACAATTCCTGCTATGACTTATACAACTAACTTAATTTACATGAGTTAACTACATCAGTTACCATGTCGATTTCAACTTATATATGTATTTGTAATATTCACAATTCTGCCTGTGTTGTTCAAGATCTCCTGAGGGGGTTTGGAACGCTAGAAGTAGTTCCAAAGAAAAGTGTTTGGATAGTGCAGGTGAGGAATTTAAAGGTGAATGACAAATGTATTTTATTATATGGCTATGAAATTTATCATATGCATGTGTCACCACCACCATGTGTGTGGTATAATACAACTATACTGTGTTTTATGGTACCCAGTAAGAATAACATTTTCAAATAAAGATATAAAGGAGAATAAAGCCCCATTTTTTCAATCTAGATTTTTAAAATGAAGCACCGATATTCCCTGTTTACCAGACCCTTGGAGTAGCTTTTTTATAGCAGTCCTAGAAGCATTATTTACACGTTAAGTTCCTCAGAGTGCACATCTCTCCGGCAGTGCTGGCAAGCCCTTTGGATGTCACATCCTTTGGGAGCATTATTTCTTAAACCTGTCTTTGTGAAAGATAGTGATAGAGTTCAAAAGTTGAAGTTAAGTGGTTTTATTATATTATAAATTTTTATTAATATATTTATTTTCAAAATTGGTCCCTAACGTGCAAATAAAATAAGCATGGCACACTTTCTGTCCTCAAGAGTTTAAAACCTACTTTTATACATGACCCAGTGAGTGGCAGTAACAGAAAAACTTTTGGGCCTCTGAATTGCAAGTAATATCTACATATTATTAAATGTTAACTTATTGTAGTTTCCTGAGACTCTTGATCACAGTCAGTGCCCTTTTGAGCTAAGTGCCATGCAAACAGGAATAGTCTTGTTCCCTTACCCCAAAGAACATACACTCATGAAACACAAAACAGTTACAGGACAAGTTTACAGTTCTATGACTTCCATTCTCAGCCATAGGACACAAAACTGCATATCCACACACATGGACATGCACATACATGAAAATTCCTAAACTTCCTCACCTAAAAGTAATAGAATTTGTACCTTCCAAACCCACTTCTCCAAATGGCTTTTGCAGATATCAGTGTTAGAATTTTTCAAGTATGCACACTTGCTTTTAAACACGAAAAATAATTTAATCTTTGTGTGCACAAAATGTACATACAAGAAGACGCTAGGGGGATTACTACTTCCAAAAATAGGCAACCAATGGATAATATGTTAAGAACCACTTGGATTCCTGAGAAGTGGATGGTAAAAATCCCTCAAGTCATTATGTTTTGGCTATGATGATCTTCAGAATGAATCCAGTAGTCACCATTAAATTGTCAAGATTTAGTAAGTCACTCCCCATGGTATCTTATCTACCTCAATATAGGGCTTTAGTGCAGTATCGCAGGCAATCCAGTGAAGTAACTTGGAAAGTGCTGACTATTTATTAATGACCATTGTAACTACTACTATCATGGGGTATTCCCTTGAAACCAATAATCAGTAATGGTGTCACAAGACTGTTTTGTATACAAAAGTTTCCCTAGTGATGTCTGCATTGAGGTCTAATGTTAGAGGCCACTTTTGTGACTATGCAGGGTGCATTCAGAATAGTAGCACTAAGCTTTGGAATAAGAGTGCTGCTGGCTGTTGCTAAAAAAGCAAAAGAACATCTCAATTCTTCCTCTTCCTTTCCAGGCTTTGAGCTCTACTGAAGTAAAGGATTAATGACAGAGCTCTGGTGTCAGGGTAATGCAGTGGCAATTCATACTGGGAGTGAGGAGTGTTATCTCCACTGCAGACAATTATAGTCTCTGCTTTATAAATCCCCCTTCTTCTGGTTTCTTCCTGTATTCATTCCTAAATCACCCTGTCACTTGCTGCTAATTTCTCCCTGTATTCTGCTGCTGTCTTCCTAATCACTCATCACGGCTGTTGGCTCCCTCCAGTATTTTTTTCCTTACATTGTTCCTGGCTCCCACATTGCCTCATCTTGGACTGTTTTGGTCACTTCTAGAAACTGCCACCTCCAGGATCCAATGTGTAGTGCTGCAGTCCCAGGAGAACTGCAGTTTAATACAAATCAAGATGCAAGACTTGCTGGAGCCTCTGCTACATATTAGGGAAAAAAATTAACAAAAAAAAAGAAACTTAGCAGTACAGGGAGAAGTTCCTGCAGATACAAAACCATCCACTGGGATTGAGGAGGACATTGCCCTCATGTGGTGCTATTGTATGTTTTGGTACATAATGGTGGCTTGTGGTTAGTTTCTGCCTCAGGCAAAGTCCTTTGTACAACTTCCATTCACTTCAATAGCAATTGGATGAGACCCTTCATTTAAAAATTGCCCTTTTCTCCCCAGCAAAATTACACGTCGCTGACTACGACAATTCCTGAATTTCTAATGAAATAGCAAGTGGTTTGATACTTATATTATCTTTATTACATTTTTCTGTTGTAGTAACACAGCGATCCCCATTAGAAACAGGACCTCAGCATGGTACATGCTGTACAAATACATAGAAGGTATGATCCCTGATTTGAAGTGCTAAGACTCTTCACTTTACTACCATGAGTAGAACCACTTAAAAAAAAAAATCAATGGAACTATTCATAGTTAAGTACAGTTAAGCATGTGCATAAAATGTTTTCAGTATCAAGCTTAATTGAAGATAAGAGGCTGCCAGAGAATGTGAAAAAAACAATGGGAAGGATAAAAGAGGCTAGTAGTAATAAGATTACACTAATACACAGACTGCCTATGTGCACAACTTGATGGTGCAGAATTATTTAAAGGCCTTTTTTTAGGTCCAAAAATAGCTCTCATTGGTCAGGTGATTTCTTCCAGAAGGTCACAGTACAAGTGAACCTTAAGAGAGGGTTGTGGTTTTAGAGATTAGTAAATACATTCCAAGCAGATAGTACAACGAAGAGGATTGAAGACAGTTGTGTAACTGACACACAAACATGTGGTTGAGACTGGCAGAACAGATACAATAGGTGACACGCTGATAAATAGAGAGAGGCAGAGCTGTGAACAGCCTTGAAGATGAGGACAAGAAACTGCAACTTGATGTAGTGGAAGACATGAGATCAGTAGAAAACCCCAAAAAGGGGGTTGAGATAACATGGACAGAGTGATAGGCCAGGAAGATATTCTTAGCAGCTGTATTTTGTACGTACAGAAAGGGGAGTGTCATGACTGTCAGGGAGATCAGAGAAGATCACACTACGGTAATCAGAATGTGTGATGTACAGGGCCTGGAAGAAGGCTTTAGTACTGTTGATAGGAAACAAAGATTGGATCTGAAAAGTGGTATAGAGAAAAACAGCAGAATTTGGCCAGGGCACAGTTGTTTGTGGGTGTTGCTTATCCCTTTGCCTTCTGACAGGACGGTTTAGCTTTAGTGGATTCTTGTTTTGTTGTAGAAAGTTTGACCAGTTAGCCAATCCTAATGCTTGTGACATGCTCAGTAGCCTGCAAGATTCCCAAGGTTTCATTGTGTTCAATTTGTGTTCAATATTCTTTTTCAGAATATTACACTTATACTTTGGATTAGACTGGAGCAGTTAATCTCCAGAGTGTATGTTTTTGTTTATAGCAAGGTATTTTGTACCTTTGAAAACTTTTATTTGATTAAATAAACTGAAACAAGCAGCAATACAAAGTACCATGTGAATATTTTATATTTTAAGCCTTTAGTCAATTAAATTCTCTCTTCTTAATTTGGAAAAAAGATTTGGAACATTTTCAAATTGATTTGCTTATTGATTTCTGCAACTTTTTATCATCTTTGGGATATACTTTAGTCAGTTCCCTCAAACAGCCAGGATTTTTTTTTTAAACTAACTCTTCCCATATACCATACATATGTAATACACAATGCAAACTTAGAATTAAAACAGAACTCTCTTTTTGAATGTTAATTGAATTACTATGAAGTATAATGTTTCCAGACAGACTAAATATTTAGAATAATATCAGCTTGCTCTACATTTTTATAAGCTTTTCAATAACATCTTTTAAATTCAAGACAAAAAGCCTGACATTTATTTCACATTGCTGACTAACAAGCTACTGTACTGTTTGCCTTTGTATCAAATGAAGTTAGTATTAAGTGCTGTATTTTATACAAATTTGGCTCATACTGAACTTAAGACCTTAGGTGGATTCTCTGATAAATGTAAATGGAGAAATAACATTCAGGAGTAATTTGTCAGTCAATTGCCATGAGGATTGTTTTATGATTTTGATACAAGTGTTAAAAATCCAAAAAAATGAGAATAAAGTAATAGAAAATGGATTGAGAAAAATAGATTAATATATCTAGAAACTCGTCCAAAATATGATATCTTATAAAAAGGTACTGGAGGTTGCCATTTTTCTATTTTGTCAGCCAAATGAATAAGGTAAGAGGTATCCATAGCAGCTTTATTTTGTTTGTTTTGTTTTGTTTTTAAAAAGTCTCAGTATGCTTTGCCTTCACTTGGGGTTCAATTTACAAAGTGTGTAAGGGAGGGCTAAACATGAGTGCACTGTCAAATGAACAAAGACCTAATTCAGCAACAAATCTTCCATAGCAAACTCCTCATTCACACTTTGTTGAAGCTTCCAGTTTAAGAACTGTGAGAATATGCTATCTCAGAAATAAATGAAAAGGAAATCACAACACATATAGTACTTACCAGCAAGAACCAAGTCAGGAACCAAGTCTTCAGTTGCCAGTTGCAAAATGGCTATTTTTAGGTCTGCAGCTGGCAAATTTAAAGGGCTAGCCCCAGAAAGGTATCATAGGGGAAAGTCCCTGTAAGGGGCAACCTTGTACTTGAGAGAGTTAAGAGGTGCCTGCAAGGCACTCCTGGGGCAGAGATGCATTGTACTTGTGCCAGAATAGAGGCATGGCAAGTTTGTTGCTGAACTAAATCACTAATTTGTGATTTCCTGTGCCTTGATTTTTCAAAACTTAAACTTCAATTAATATTAGCTTATATATTCTATAATGGTAATATTTATGCATTCAAATATTGAAAGCTACATTGTGGTTCTGAGATACAAAGTTGTATTGAAGGTGATGCAGAGTCACATAACCACTATGTAAATTTTAGAGAGGGTGGGAAGAGAATTTTTGCTAACAAAACATCATTTATTCCTGGGGGGTTACGTAGTTCCTAGTATTACAAGCAGAAGAGCTGTTGCTTCTTTGTTGAAAAAACTGAAGCATTACTAGCCACTGCTGTACTTAGCATCTGTACTCATCTGTTAATGGTTCCCCAGGAATTCCTCAACCAAGCAGTGAGGAAAGCTAGTTGAAAAATGTTCATGAAAAATCTTCGTCAACAGGAAGTTTTTAATTTTTTCAAAAAAACAACACTCTATAAGCTGCCTCCTGCTGCCCCCAAAGCAACAAAATTACATGAAAAAAAACCTGATAAAACTTTGAATTTTTTTCATAGAAAATATGTACATTTCCAATCCGCTCAAATGTTAAGTTAAGTAACCCAGTAACCATGGTCATTAAAAGGATCTGGAAGATCCATTTGTTCTATGAAGCACTCAGCTACACATTGTCTTTTGAACCAACTCGTCTTTAGAATGTGCTGCCTTTTGGGCAGAGATTCATTATTTATTTGGAACATTTTATATATTGAGCCCTAGGTACATATAAGATGTTGTATTAATATTTATAATCCTAGAAAAAAAGAGAACCTTGAAAGCCTGGAACTTTGTGTGACAACAAGGATGGTGCAGAGGTTAGGGTGCTGGCCTTGGACTTTGGTCCCTGCTCTACCACAGACTTCCTGGGTTACCTCAGATAAGTCATTTAGGCCCAGCTGTTTAAAAGGTGGCATTTATATATTGTTCTACTCAGTGTTGCAAGGCTTAAGTGATTAAAACAGCATTGACATTCAGTAGAATTTAGGCTCCTAAATCACCTGGAAGTTAGATGTCTACATCACTTAGTCTTGTAATAGCAAGCAGAGCAATTATTAAATATCTTTACAGTGTGAGCCTTACTCCCCCTGTATCTCAGTTCCTTGTATGTAAAATGTGGATAGTACTTTTCTACCTCACCGGGGTATGGTGAGGATAAATAAATAAAAGATTAATAGGTGCTCAGAAACTATGGTCGGGGGGAGCATATACAGACATAAGATAGAAGACTTAATTTCCTAACCTAACTAACAATTGATAACTTTTGCATTGCAGTTTGATTAATGACAGATATTCCAAAAATGCAGTGGAAGATGTTAACTGTAGTTAACTGTTTCTTTAGGAAAAAGAACAGGAGTACTTGTGGCACCTTAGAGACTAACAAATGTATTAGTCTCTAAGGTGCCACAAGTAGTCCTGTTCTTTTTGCGGATACAGACTAACACGGCTGCTACTTTGAAACCTGTTTCTTTAGGGTAAAGAAAGAATATATGTTTAGACACTGAAATGCATTACTGTTCATCTTGCCCACATCTGATGAATCTACAGGATTCTTTTAGCAAGTGTATCATCTACGTTTAGACTAGCTTGGATGAAATTACAAGGGTTATCAATTTTCAGGTTTCAGAACACAAGATGTAGTTAAACCCCATAGCACAGCATCATATACTGATATACAATATAGGCATTCTTATGAAAAATATAGTATTGACCACCGTGGAAGAAGGACATTGAACTAGATGAATAGTAGCTGCCCCAAACCTTCATTAATACAGAAGTAAAGCTGCCCAATAGTGAGTGGTGCTCTTCCAGAGTACTGAATTCAGCTACAGTCATACCTTTGAAAACTACTAAACAAAGCATGGATGTCCAGGCCATCCCCACAACAAACAAACAAACTTCAACTCTGCCCACTGGAGCTGGCAATAATCACTGGAAATGGTTCAATCAGGGTGACTCCATAATAGAGAGATACAAAAGACTAAGAAAACATGCCATTATTTGTGTAGTGTTTCAGATTTGAATTCCAGCATTTGTCTGCTTGCACTCCCATTGCATTCACTATGTTAGGTGTTTGATAATAGAAATGCAGGATTAGAAGGACCCCCATACGTCACCTAGTCCAGTCCCCTGCACTGAGATACGACTAAGTATTATCTAGACCATCCCTGACAGGTGTTTATCTAATCTATTCTTAAACGCCTGTCAGGGATGGTCTAGATCAGGGATTGGCAACCTTTGGCACGCGGCCTGCTGGGGTAAACCCCCTGGTGGGCAGGGCCGGTTTGTTTACCTGCTGCATCCGCAGGTTCAACCGATCGCGGTTCCCACTGGCTGTGGTTCACCACTCCAGGACAATGGGGGCTACGGGAAATGGCGCAGGCCGAGGGATGTGCTGGCCGCCACTTCCCACTGCCAGTGGGATCCGCGATTGGCTGAACCTGCGGACACAGCAGGTAAACAAACCAGCCCGGCCTGCCAGGGGGCTTACCCCGGTGTGCCGCGTGCCAAAGGTTGCCGATCCTCGGTCTAGATACACTTAGTCCTGCCTCAGTGCAGGGGACTGGACTACATGGCCTACTGAGAGCCGTTCCAGTCCTACATTTCTATGATAAGTTTTATGTTATGACAATGTGTCCCTTATAACTTCAACAGTCCTCTTCACCATTTTGAGAACCTCTTTACTGTAACATGTTAGCACCCAGATCTGCGCTTGGCTCTGGAGAAGCCAACCCTGGCCTCCACCTGTACCCTACTGATTTCAACAATCATAGAATCATAGAAGATTAGGGTTGGAAGGAACCTCAGGAGGTCATCAACCGCCTGCTCAAAGCAGGACCAATCCCCAACTAAACCATCCCAGTCAGCCCACCTGTGTAGAGTTGCTTTCCCCATTAAGGCAAGGAGTTGCTTTAACTTTTGAAAACAAAGCATAATTCCCAAATCATGCTAGTAGTATAAGCAAAATGTCAGATTTACGCAGACCACACGTTGTGCTTGTTAGCTGCATTATTTACACTAGGTTGTGCAACTGTCCCTGTCTTGCATTTAATACCATCCAAGTCGTCCAACTTCATTTCTCTCCACAGATTTTTGTTTCCATAGCATACAGAAGTTAAATGCTCTATAGTGGATCAAATGCTTCAGTTAATTTTTCCAAGATTTCTAATGCAGGGGTTCTCAAACTGGGGGTCGGGACCCTTCAGGGGTCACAAGGTCATTACATGTAGGGTTGCGAGCTATCAACCTCAACGCCAAATCCCGCTTGCCTCCAGAATCTATAATGGTGTTAAATATATTAAACAGTGTGTTAAATTTATTAGGGGCAGTCACACTCAGAGGATTGCGATGCAAAAGGAGATGCCAGTAAAAAAGTTTGAGACCCACTGTTCTAGAGAATATTTTTTGAATCAGTGTCTTTCTTCCTTCCTCCCCCGCCACATTTGTGTAGGTGAAATTAACAAACCTAAGCACTGCATTTTGTGATAGGAAATTAGAGTACCACAAATTGTAGCACTCACAAATCTTTCCTTAGCAATAGTGTTAGCTTCCTAATAATGATTTCATTTATCTGAGCATATAGAAATATTAACTTGTTTCAGAGGAATCTGAGAACAAAATGAATAAATATTAATTTCTGTTACCATCATAGCACCTAGGAGCCATAATAATGGACAAGGATTGCATTGTGCTAGGCATTGTACAAACGAAGAATACAAAAAGTGTGCCCTGGCCCCAAAGAATTTACAAACTAACCATAAGAAAAAAGACCACAGATGGATACAGACAGGAGTACAATGAAACAGGATTGGTCAGCATAATAGGTAGTGGTTTCAGCACTCTATTTCCATAGCAACTACTGTACCATGTTAAATAAAAAGGTACAAACAAAATATGCTATGTAAAGAACTCAGGAACATTACCATTCATTTACCACCAAGCTCAAATCACTACTGTTCAGTATGCCTCTCACTTATGCTAGATGAGGTTAGGCAGATATTTTCCTCCTATTGTCTTACTGCAATGCATCAGATATACAGACGCTCCCTGGGTTACACCAACTCGATTTACGCAAATCCGCAATTACAGAAAAAGTTCTGTAAGTTCCGTCAGGTTTTTTTTTATTATTGAGTAATTGCCGGATATACGTTCCCGACTTACGCAAAAATCGACTTATGCAAGGCTTTCCAGAACAGAATGCTTGCATAAGTCAGGGAGCATCTGTAGAAGTATAACCAGCATTCAGTCAGGTACAATGTTTGAATCCCTCAATGACAATGGTCAAAGCCAAAAGAGCCATAACAAGAAAAGATGGATACAAAATGTTAGTTTTAGGTACCTACTGATTTGATCGGGACAATTGTATAGATTGAATAAAATTGGTAAGTGGTTGGTAAATAGCATGTCAATTTGTTTCTCCAAAGCCATTTCTGTGTTGCATAGTTTGGATTAACATAATTCACAAAAAACATATAAATAAGTCTTTGGAGCAGTGTTCATTAGCATTAAGACTTAGGCTGCTCTTGTAGTTTACTTGCATATCTGCGGATGTTATGCCAGTACACACACACACACAGTAGTAGAACAGGTGCATAAAAATCAAAGTAACAAACACTTTCTAATCTGAATTTCCTTCCTGAACCTCCATCCTTAGAGTGAAGTATTGCACATTCCCTAAATCTTAACTCCTGAATTTAAAAAGTTTTCAAATACCCCCTGTGAATGGGAAAGACACACACACACACACACACACACACACACACACACACACCACACCCAGTGGACAGAGTCCACACCAGCAGGCCCACTCAGCAGTCGAGTAGGGAATTCAGGCCCTCCCACTCCACCAAGTTCCAACACAGGGGCCCTCTTAAGCACAATAAGGATGGAGCTCACTACCTGAGATCTAGCTGACACCCTCCCCTGGGTCTCTTCCTACTGTTTTGTCCCTCCTCAGGGTTCATTATGGCTTATGGTTGTCCCTTGTTACCCAGTCTATGGGCCTTTGCCAGCTAGAGAGTCCCAGCTTCAGACAGCAGCCCTCCTCCTGGATATGTACCCTCCTGGTATAGTCCCTCCATAGCTGTGAGTACAGGTCTGCCACTCTCCCCCAACCATCTGGCTATTCTGAAGAGCTTCCCTTTTCAGCCCCTTGGACAGGAATATGACCAGCAGGACCAAGGAGCTAATGCTTCCCAGGCCCAGAGTTCTTGCTCCATCTTCATATTGTGGGGTTTATCCACTCCATCACACTCCCAAAGGACATTGCTACAGTTAGTATGTGACACATTTGTGACTTTTGAAGCTGATGACAGTCTCTTCAGTGAGGGGTATGTGGACACCACACAGAGTAGCAGGGAAAGAGCTATTAGGATGTTCTCTATGATGAGAGAAGAAACCACAGTCACTTGTCCTCATTGCTAGGATTATCAGGGATTGCAGCTTTGAAAATCAGGTGGTAGGTATTGCACTATGAGGAACCTATGGGGCAAGATCTGGCCCAGCTGACTTTCTCTCTGTAGATGGGTTGACTAGGCTGGACTGGCCAAGGGGACTCTTTTGGGAAAGAAGTACAGTTGGCTGCAAAAAGCTCATTAGAGTACCTTGGTAATGCCTGGCTGTAAGAAGAACTTAAATATATTTATCCTGATTATACGTTTTTCTCTTTTTAGTTGTACTTAGCAATATTATTTGTGCATATACCAAGAAAATGTTACTTACCTCGCAGAAGCGCCAATGTTGAGAGTTCCCAACCCCACTCCAACCATTCCCCTAAGATCCCACCCCACCCTTCCTCTTCCTGCCACTGCTCCTCTACCTGTAACACTGTTTAATGAAAGCAACTCTAAATATTATAAAGTGTTTGGAAATACTTGCCAGCCCAAACATCTAGGCCAGGGATCAGCAACCTCTGGAACGTGGCTCACCAGGTTAAGCCCCTGGGCAGGCTGGGTTGGTTTGTTTACCTGCCGTGTCCACAGGTTTGGCCGAACGCGGCTCCCACTGGCCACGGTTCACCACTCCAGGCCAATGGGAGCAGCAGGAAGCGGTGGCCAGCACATCCGTGGGCCCACTCTGCTTCCCGCAGCCCCCATTGGCCTGGAGTGGTGAACCGCGGCCAGTGGGAGCCAGGATCGGCCAAACCTGCAGATGCAGCAGGTAAACAAACTGGCCCAGCCCTCCAGGGGGCTTACCTTGGCGGGCTGCATCCAAAGGTTGCCAATCCCTGCTCTATAACAATCTTTAATGGACAGAAGAATTTTAGGTCAAATCCTGCAAACACTTATTATGCATGTTCTTAACTTTAGATAAAAGTGATCCAACTGAAATCAAATTAAGCACACGTTTAAGCATCCCCAGAATCAGGGCCTTAGTTTGACATTTTTGAGAAATTCTTACAAGATATGTATTACTGTCATGCACTTTTAAAATCTTATATTAGGGCCTTAGAACTAATTTATTAGATAATGTTTGTAAATTACTACTAATTAATTATTTCATTATTATTGAATAATCATGGATCTAAGCCCATATTTCATAAGCAACTTGACTTTGAAGTCCCTTTGTCAGTGAGTGGGATGTGGGCAGTCATGCCTAGTGGCTGGAACAGACATCAGTAGCCAGAACCCAGAGCAAAGGAGCCAGAAGTCAAGAAGCAAAGCTGAGGATTAGAACCATGTTACTGGGGTGAGACAAGGCAGGAGCAGGCCTGTAGTCAGACTGGGAACAAAGCAAGAGCTATCGCAACCATGAGCAAACACTTTGAGCAGCCACTGAACTTTTGCTGCTGCTGGGCTTAAAAGCCAGTCTGCTCCCTCTTCCAGGAAGTAGCCAATCAGGCAGCCTACTGTGGGGTAGCCATACTTGTTAGGTTGCCCAGAGTCTAGCTCTACTGCAGGTCCTGATACTCCTCTGTTTTAATGGTTTTATTCTCTCTTAGCTGTTTTATTATAAGTCTGATATGATTAAAGTTCAAGTGGATGGAAAATGAGAGAAGGATTATTTTTTTGTTTTTTACTAACTTTGGTGGTACCCAAAAATGTATTTAAAATTCCTTTAGTGAAATGAGATAGAGATCCATAGGGGACCTTACATTACAGAGATAAGCCAGTCTGCTGCCTCTGGGAGCATAGAGCTATTTCTGAGGGATAATTATTTCCTCCAATATGGACAGCAACAGCAGCAAGTCAGATCTGTCTTTTGACATTGCCCATTTCTCATCCATGCTGGTTACTGTCAATTGCATTACATTCAGGACATCCCTGGGTAATGAGATGGCCTTCAGGAACAGGTGCTAGATGCAAAGCTATATGCCAGGTCTAGGCAGATGTACAGTCCCTGGTGCATTTGCTTTTCAATGAATCCTTGGTGCCTGGAGCTTCATTTTCTGGTGGATATGATTTTCAAACATCTTTTTAAACTATTGGTGTCCTTTTGAAAATTAGTGAATTAGCATATTATTAACATGTAGGTTCTAGCCCTTGCTCATATGAGTGTAGATGCACTTTTCCTTTTTTCCTTTAAAGCTCTTTTCAGACACTGGGAAAGTATAGGCTCCCTTCACTTTCACAGAAAATAGAAAGGGAATACATTATTATTTATAAGGTTTTGTAAAATTCTCATGGTAAACCATCTTCCCTGGTGATCTTCAGGGAATCACAAATTTGATGACCTGTACTGTATCAGGGTAGATTATAAGATCTGTCAACCTTAGGCTATTCACCAACTTTGAAATCCCAAAGATTTTTGAGAAAAAAATCCATTATTGTGCCATGATTATACTTCTCAGGTGCATGAAATTTCTTTCTTCACAATATATGACCACATCAGCACCACCAAGATATACCAGTGCTTGGAAAAAATCAGCTCGTTGATGAAGAATATCTGGCTGAAGGTGAACCAAGGCAAGACAGAAGTGATGCTTGTGGGCAAAGGAAAACATTTAGAAGAGTTTGGGTCCATGGTGTAGTCCCCTAGAGTTGAAAGTATACAACCACAATTGGTCAGTCAGTTTGTAGCTTACCGGTACTCTTTATATTCCTTGCTGACTTTAGCTTTAACATAGCAGTATCCATGTGTAATGCTTTCTATCATCTCTGGTTGGCTAGGAGACTCGATCTTATCCTGGAGGAGAATGAGCTGGCCTTATTTAAGTCTTCATCACATCTCACCTGAACTATAACAATGTACAGTAATATACCTGGGCATGGAGCCTTCAGCACTTAGGAAAGGCCAAACTAGTACAGAAAGCTTCAGAAAATCTCCTTAGCAACACAGGCACATCAAATCTGTCCCGCATTCTCTGTTTGGGATTTTGTGGGAAGTCAGCATAAAGTTCAAGGTCTCACTCTTTGTTATTATTTATTTGTATTACCTTCAAGGGCCTCCGTGGCCTGTGCCTACGAGGCTTCCTAAAAATTCTGGGATGAAGACCATGGTTTACAACTTTGCTCCGCTAACACAATGGAACGCTCTACTCTCTGTATGGGAGACAGAACTTTATCAGAGGTCAGTCTTAAATTGTGCAATAAACTCTCCCAGGCACTAAGGGCTATTGCAAACCTCACCCCTTTCCATTCCAAGTGCATGGTGTCTTCTCTAACATATATTATATGTTGATATGTATTCACTAAAATAGGTAAGTAAATAAATAAATAAATGCAAAAACCCTATCAAACAAGATCACTCTCTGCACACTCCTCCTGGGGAGACAATGAATGAACAGATAGGTGCCAGATGTTAGCCAAGTCATTTAATGTATAACTGGAAAGCATTCAGATACCATGCTCATCACTGTACTATAAGAACTTACTTAGAATAGAATAGACCATAACATCGATAATAAGCTGCTTTAGAGTTCTGGGATCACTTTTGTTCTGCAATTACAATGATTACAATTGACATAAGCTACTGATATGATTTGAGCTGGGCTGTCAGTAATTAACTTAACTTTCCTTCATGTTCATTTTATTTCGCCTTATTCTGAAGAAGGCAGATTCAGTCTTTCAGTTAAGCCACAGAATGATATTACACTTATATTTGGTCAGATCTCACCAAGTTGGTCTGCATTGAACACTGTTGGATTATTCCCATTAATAGATGTAATCTTGCTTCAAACACATTATCAGTTATTTAACCTACTTTTTCTTTATCGCCATTTTGGCAATCAGTATTCTTAGATTGATGTTACTGAAAAAACTGAAACTGTATTGGACATGAAATCCTCAATTTTGTTTTAAACTGTTTTTTGAGCCCTGCATTCCCAAACATCTACGTTTATCTTAATCTTACAGTTTTGAAGCCTTAGGTAATATTGACAAAGTTAATAATGCTTAGTACCGAGACATGCGTTTGATGCATTAATAGAGCTTGCCTGTGAGAAGCCATTGTGTCCACTTCTCTTTGAACTCTGACTCTCAGAAGCTTTTCCCCTTAATTTAGTCAACTACCGCTGCAAAGTCCTTCATCTTTCATTTATTTTGAATCCCAAACCTAGGGTATTTGACCATTCACCTGTTTTCCTGTAATGTTTAATTCTATGTGAGTTTATTACAAATTAAGAGTTGCTTGGTGTCATAGGTTTCACCCCCACTCTGGACTTTAGAGTACAGATATGGGGACCTGCATGTGAACCCCTAAGCTCAATTAACAGTTTAGATCTGGTCTGCTGCCACCACTCCCAAGTATTAATTCCCTTCCCTGGGTAGCCTTGAGAGACTTCTTCACCAATTCCCTGGTGAACACAGATCCAAACCCCTTGGATCTTAAAACAAAGAGAAATTAACCATCCCCCTCGTTTCTCCCACCAACTCCTGGTGGATCCATATCCAACACCCTTGGATCTAAAAACAAGGGAAAAAATCAATCAGATTATTTAAAAAAAGGCTTTTAATTAAAGAAAAGAAAGGTAAAAGAAAACCGTCTGGGAGAGATTAGCATACCAGCTACTCTCACAGACAATAGATTCAAAACACAGAGGATGTTCCCCTGGGCAAAAACTTAGTACACAAAAGAATACACAATTTGATTATTCCCTAATTGCACAAGACAAGATACAAAGGAAAATAAACATAAACCTATTCATTCCCTTCACTAATACTCACTACTTGATAAGAGGCTGAATTCTGGAGCTTTCCCATTCCTGTCAAAAGTGAAAACTGACTCAGACAAAGGAAATTTCCCTCCTTCCTTTTGAACCATCTTGTCCTCCCTTTGGTTCCTCTGGTGAGGTCTCAGCTAGGTTAGGTGAACTTCTTAACCCTTTACAGGTAAAAAAGGCATTAACCCATAACTATTTGTTTCTGACACTTGGCAATATATATATATATATATACACACACACACACACACACACACACGCACACGATTCAGTAGTAAGAACAACAATATTGCATTAGGCTTGGCTAGTAATTTACAGACTCCTTTTGTAAGCTTTTTGGGAGAAGAGAGTATCTTTTTTTGTCTGTTTCTACAGTAGCTAGCATAATGGGCTGGGACCTGTATGAACTACTGTAATACAGCTAATTATTAATAACAGTAACATACACATAAAATGGTAAAGGATTAAGTCAGTTGATCCTAATTAAATTGGGTGTGCTCTTGTTCATTGTAGAATGAGGCAAAAAACATCATCTTTCAAAATCAAGCTCCTTTGACGAGTTTATAAATGTTGAACCTTTAGTAGCTGCACCAATACGTTTATTTCTATGCATCTAAGACACTAATAGATTTTAGACCAGGCAGGACTATCAGAATCATAGAACTTCACTCAGAAACTCCTGCATCAAGTCCATAACTTCTGGTTGACGTAGAGCAATTTTTTTCAGAAAGACACTATTTAAAGACTTCATGTGATGAAGAATCTACTTCATTTCTTGGTAATTCTTTCCAATGTTAAAAGTGTGTCCTTGTTTTTAGTTTGATTTTATGTAGCTTCAGCTTCCAGCCACAAGATCATGTTATGCCCTTATTTACTAAATTAAAGAACCTTCTACTATCTGAAATCCTCCTCATGTAGGTACATAGACCCAGATCCATAAAGATATTCAGTCTCCTAACTTCTATTGATTTCAATATCATTATTCTTGAAACTATTTTCTGAATCCTTTCCAGTTTTTTTCTGCATTCTTTTTGACATGTGGACACAAGAACTCCTTTCTATGATATAGTGCCCCATCCTGTTAATGTGACCTGTATTCATTGTTCCTTGATTTCTGACCCTTACATTTGGCTGCATTAATTAGCATATTGATTAAATGAGCTCAGTTTACCAAATAATTATGGGATAGATTTTCAAGTGTGCTCAGCACCCAGCAGTTGCCACTAACCCTAATTAAGAATTTTAGAAGTTGTTGGGTGCTGAGCCCTTGAGAAAACTGGGCCCCTTTTCTCTTAAAAATGAAACACTTGAACGATATTAATAGTCCTACAGTTACCTGACATGCATAAGCTACTCTATGAACCATTTCTGTCTGCATATACTCCTACAAACCTTGTAGGAATTTAAGAGATTTCCCTGACTTATGCTGTATTAAGTCCCTGGATACAATATCTAATAAAATAGGAAGATACAGTTTATGAAAGATTGAGAAGGGTTATAAAATTTGATTTACTGTAAATAATTCATGATACTCCTTTGCAGCACTGAGAAATCCTTTTCCACAGTTCCAATCCTTGGACATAAATAGACATGCAGTGAATATAGAACAGGCCTATTTTACACAGATTGTGAGTTTCTGATTGTGTCTCTGTGTGTGTGCATAATACATGTGTATTGGGAATGTGTAAAACACTCCAGTTAGCTGTGCACGATCCTTTGGGGGTAGAACTAAAAGCTGTAACTCAGGGAAATTTTGTAGTGTACAATTTCCCACAGTTTTAAAAATTCACAATAATTTAGATAATGTCAGAATGTGTATGATATTTCACAGACACATCCATTTTGCAAATCCATCTTTTGCTTCTGGAAAATTAAGTTATTCTATCCATAGGTTTTTTTTTTTTCTCCCCAATACATATAGAAATTCAGCAACAAACATAATTTTAAGTGTATTTGATTTCCAAGACAGTCAAGGTGGGTGAAATGATATTTTTTTGGACCAGCTTCTGTTGGTGAGAAAGACAAGTTTGTCAGAGGTCTGGGAAAGATATCCCCAGTGTCACAGCAAAATGCAAGGTTAAACAGATTGTTTAGCATGAGTAGTTAACACCCATTGTATGGGACCATTTAAGGTAGAGTGGCCTGTTAACATCTCAGCATTCATGGGACAAAAAGAAAGGGGGATTAGTGGGTTACAGGTGGTTGTAATAAGCAATAAATCCAGTGTCTCTGTTCAGTTCATTTTTAGTATCTAGCAGAGTTATGAATTTAAGCTTCTAGGCTCATCTTTTGCAAGTGTTGTGCAGGTTTCCTTTGAGTATGAAGACTGATAAGTGAGATACAGAATTATTGCTTTATGAAAAGTGTTCACCCATAGGTGACAGGCTTTTTTTTTTTTCTTTTTATTATTTTCCTGTGTGAGTTCATTTGAAAGCGTAATGATTGTCTAGAATGTAGTGCACTGGATGATGTACAACACATTTAATAGGCATGTGTAGGATCCATGGATCTTCGGAGGAGTGTTATGGGGGATGTTGATCATTGTATCAGGGGAGAGATGTCTGCAGGTTTTGCATCTGTTGTTCTGGTAGGGTCTAATGCTCCTTTGAGTTGGTGTCTCTTGGTCTGTGAGGCGCTTAGGTAGTTTGAAGTCTGGAAGAGGGGGTTCAGGAAAGATTTCTTTCATGATTTTTTCCCCATCGAATATAGTTGTAGTTGTCTGATGATACCCTGTCTGGGTTCCAATATGTGGTGATAGGTGACAACTAGGAGTATGAGGTCAGAGAGGGTTTTATTTCTCTATTGAAGCAGGTTGTCTCAGGGTATTTGGATGCATGGTTCCATGATGCCATATACTTCTCCGGTGGACTGTACTTATTTGGTGAAAGCGATTTTAAGTGTGTTAAGGTATATATCAAGGACTTTCTCCTCAGAGCATATTCTGTGGTATTTTAATGCCTTGTTGTAGGTAAGAGATTTCTTAGTATGTTTGAGGTGGTTATTTGGTTTCTGAAGGTTGGTTTGGGGATGCATGGATTTCTTGTATACATCCGACGAAGTGGGTATTCACCCACGAAAGCTCATGCTCCAATACGTCTGTTAGTCTATAAGGTGCCACAGGACTCTTTGTTGCTTTTACAGATCCAGACTAACATGGTTACTCCTCTGATACTTGTATACAGTTGTTTGTAGGATTCCATTGTTGAAGCTGATTGTGGTGTCCCTAGTGGACCCAGGGAGAGTTTAATGGATGGGTAGCGGCTGGTGAATTTTTGGTGGAATACTATAAGGGAATTTAAATCCCCTGTTACCTGTGGGTGAACACTTTTCACAAAGTGGTCACTCCATAGCTGAACCATCAATCTCAAAGGAAACCTGCACAGCACTTTCAAAAGATGATCCTGGGAGTTTAAAGTCATTAATTAATGGATTGAACAGACACTGGACTTAGGGTTTATTATGACTATCTGTAAACCACCAACCCCCTCTTTTTGTCCTATGACTGCAGAGGTGTTAATGGGCCACACTACTTTGAATGGTCCCTTACAATATGTGCTAACTACGTATACTAAATAGTCTGTTCCATCTGGCATTTTGCTGTGACACTGGGGGTTTGTCTAGAGACCTTACAGCAGCATATCTGTAGTAATGCAGCTGTGCCGCTGTAAGATCTCCAGTGTAGCCGCTCTATGTCGAAGGGAGAGAGCGCTCCTGTCCACATAATTAAACGATATACCAACAAGCAGCAGTAGCTATGTCAGTGGGAGATGCTCTCCCATTGACATAGCACTATCCACACTGGCGCCTCTCTCTGTGTAACTGATGTCACTCAGGGTGTTTTTTCACACACCTGAGTGACATAAATTTTACCACCAAACGTGCTACTGTAGATATAGCCTGGGAGTACTTTTACCAGACCTGAAGAAGAGTTTTGTGTGTCTCAAAAGCTTGTCTCTCTGATCAACAAAAGTTGGTCAAAAAAAGATATTACCTCACCCACGTTGTCTCTCTAATATCTTGGGACTGACATGGCTACAACTACACTGCATTTCAAGACAGTGTGTAGTTGGTAAAACAAAATATTTTTAAAAAAATAGTTTCTTACTTTTGAAATTTTGCTCAACTATTTTCATATTTCAGATTTTCCCCTTGTGGAATTATGTAATTTAAAATCCCAATGGCATATGAGTCTACAATGAATTAGGTAGATTATATATACACACCTTCTACTGGATGGAATGTGAACTGCTAAACTACTGCCACAGACTCTCTACAAGTAGAAGAACATACAGCTAGTAGGGGGCTAAGCTTTTAGAACAAGAGGCTCTGAGTTGTCAGCTCAGAGAGAAGAGTGAAGTTTCTAGGTCACTGTGAATTTGTCCCCATGCTATCTTTCTTGCCCTATGAATGTTCACCATGTGCTTTATTTACATATGTTTGTAACACTTCTACCAGGTGGAGCTGGCAGCAACAAGAGCTGGGTTCAACATCTAGAGTTTCCTCTTAACACTACTAAAGAGAACCAGCTCAAGTCCACACTTAGTAATCTGGTAAATCTAAACACCATTCCTGGGCACCTCTCAGAGGAAATATTTCCTCATTAACAAGCACTAAGTCTGTGTATAATAAAAAAAAAAAAAAACTTTTCTTAAAAGTGAAAGGGAACCCAGCATTAATTTGGGAAAACACCACAACGTAAATTCCAAAGGAAGTAATCATAAGCAAACACCCACCCTGCAATTTCCACCTTGCATTTTGAAAGTCCAGTGAACTAATGTCCCTTTACTACACCAGTCCCCCTTCCCTTCACTGCACCCCACTCATAGTTGGTTACCCTTAGTCAGAAAAGACCTAGAGTTCAGAGGTGCATTCACATGGGTCCACCTCAACACCTGAAAAAGGTGGGGGAGGGCAGGCAAGTAATGCCTCTGCTGCTGCTGCCGCCATCTCTGCAACTGGCTCACTGCTGCTACCACTGTTACCTCTGCCACTTCTCTTCTACTCTTATTCTCTGCCATCACTCATCTCTGCTGCTGCTTGTCATTCACAGCCACTTCAACGATGCTGAGTTCTGAGGTTCTCCCACTTAGCTCAGCTCTTAGTGATTTTACTGAGTATCGGAGAACCTCTATGCTGCGGTCTCTTTGCTGTCTTTCACTGCAAAGTTGTCCCTCTACCATATCTAAAGCTTAGTCTGTAGGCTGGCTCCTCAGTGACTTCAGCTCTAGTAATCATTGAACAGAAACAAGGACTCTCAATTGAGTCTAATCAGTTGTCTTGGAATAGTAGAAAGGAGAAGTTCAAATATTGTCTAGGACTCTTTAGGCAGAGTCCACACCATCAGATAGAAACACCTGTCCCCTCCACACCACTTTCACTGATCTCTTTTTTAGCAAGTGAGGTTCAGTTTAAGGTGACATCATCAATCAGAGCATGCTAAGCACTGTTCTGCTGCCCTTTACTCATACAATAAGGATTACATTTCTTTATCCCTGCATTCAATCCTGAAGTGAATTGTAATTTAAAATCAGTCAAAACTGATCACTATAGGCAGGCTGCTCTGTTTGATGAACACCTAAGCAGAGTATGTATGTCTATGAAAATATGGATAGCTCCTGAAGTCTTTTCTCCTAGTGTATCACTAGATGTCAGGAGAGAGACTCTCTTCCCATACGACTGAGGTCATAGTTAAGGAGCTGACAGATGTCTTTGAACTTAGCTGAGAATATTCAGACATGCTACTGCCATCTTGGGGGGGGGGGGGGGGGAAGGAGTTTTCCAGTGTAGTGTTTCTTCCTCCTTTTTATTGGAAGGGTCAATTAAAAAAAGCAGAGAATGAGTCACAAGCAACACTGAGCCATGTTAGAACATTAAAGAAGTATATTAATGCTGTCCACAACTAGAATAGTTTGACCTCTATCTTCCACCATTTCTGCCTGACATGGGAGTTTGGAAATGAAGAGTTCACAGAGCATCCAAACTCCCAGCACACCGTGAAAGGGTTTTCCATGTTGCCTTAAATAGGATGGTGCAGAAAAGATGGGGGTGAGGTGGATATGTGGAAGTATGATTAATCTCTTATTACCCCTACATAGGGGGCAACAACAGATTGCAGGTGTCCTAACACATAGACAAGAAGGGCCTGTACTGAAGCAGTGTGATCAGCCATGATTTAGGATGTATCTAAGTTCCCTACCCAGCTTCACCACCATCACCATTTCTTTCACAACACAGGCAGTGTGTGATTTTCATCTTTAGGCCTTGCATACAATAAAGACTATTATTTTTTTTTTTAGAACCATATGTACCATACTCGAGGCAACTCTTGTAAATGAGTGTTTAAACCCCTATGGCAGCCAGCACCCACCTATACTAGGGCTTCCTGCTAGCACTGGAAGCACTTAAACTGTGTTCACAATGGTGACAATTTTTTTAGCAAATGTCCTTATTGCAGCCTTAGGGAGTTATCTGGTTACCTGTTATTTTATATTTGTCAGCTAAAATAGAGATCCACTTATACAAATCTATCACTGAGGAACATCATCTGGATTTTCAATCCTCACTCAAGGATCATAAAACAAGAAATGAGACCAAAGTCAATACAGTATATTATTCCATCTATGAGAGACATTTGCTGCTTCTATACCGTTCATGCTATTCAAACGAAAACCATATCTATATCCCACGGAGCAGCACTCTGCATTTGTAAAAGAAAAGTATCTCTAAAAGTATCTCTATGAAGCTGAGACAATCTACAATTAATTTGGTATCATCTTTCAAAACTCCCCATTTTTCTTGGATAAGCAAAATAGGGATGTTTTTCTCTTAACTACTGTGAGCAAACACAACATACTAGAAATTGTTTACCCAGACGGTAAGAAAGGCTATGAAGTGACAGGCAGCTATGCACATTCTTTTCAGCTCTGCTATGCCTCATGCTAGTGTTTTTGTATTAAACAATTAACTTACCACAGATAAAGAGCATATGTGTAACACATCACTCATCCCTTCCCTTGACTTCAGAGCCAGAGTATCAGCCCAAGCCACAAGTTCAAAGTGCTATCTATACAGCTATTGTGAGAATGCTAGCGTGAGCTCCGCTAGCCTGTCAATGCAGGCTGGAGGATTCGCTTCTATGGGCTCCAAAATGCTGTGTAGACATGACCTTTGAGGCGCAGATCAGAGAAAGTTAGGCACCTAAGTACCTTTGTGAATCTGGTCGTAAGCCCTATCACTTTCCTTTGCATTTCCCTCCTGGATAGCTTAGGCAGCTCCCCACTCAGCTTATTGGCTTCTGAGAATCCCTTTCTTAGACATCTAACTCACCTCGTGCATTGTCTGGGCAGCCTGAGTGCCTAACTCAGAGCTTAGGATTCCACTAGGCAGCAGGGTGCACAGCAGTTAGGCATTGCAATGCCAATGGCATTCCCTTGAGGCTCTATCCTGTAACTTATAGAAAATTCTTATTGCGATAGTAGACCTTTGTATAGCCTGATCCTAACCTTACATTTGCAAAACAACACCACTGATTTTTTACACGTTTTCTTTTCAGTGCTGCTCATATGTGTTTCCGGACCCCAGACCAGAACCAATGTTATATTTTATCGATGTTGTTCTTTTCTCTCTATTTTTTTTATAAGAAGGAAGTCTGCATAAAGGTGGGTATTTTTTTCCTGACTTGAGGTTTTCAAATATGTTGTGTTTCTTGTGGAAAAATGTCACGTATTGCCCAGTGAAAGAAACATGAAATTACACTATTTCAACTTCAGCTAGACAGTTAAATGTGGAGTACTTCTCAAAAGGGTTATATGAAATATGTTTAATATCAAATGCACTTTCTGGGGGAAACTATTTTTTTTATCGTTAAATTCAGTCTGTCTCTTCTGAATGTATTAAATGTCGCTCTTTCAAAAGTAAAGGCTTAGCCAGTGTAAACAATAGAACGGCACTTTCTTTGAAACATAAAATAAGATTCCAGAAAAGCCTGAGATCAGTATCCCAGATATCTTAGTCACAAGATCTTGTCTGTTTGCTTGCTTTCTACTTTTATTTTAAATGGGTCTGAACTGAAAACATGGATCTGAACATAACCAAACAGAGAGAACTGATTTTTAGAGCCTAAAGCAATTTCTATTTGCCAGAAGAACAGATTATATCCTTTAGATAAAAGGATTTGTTTTCCCTTGACATTTTAGTCCACTTTTTAAATTATGCTTCTTGTTTATTTTAATAATTAGCAGGCAATGGACAATTAGGGATTTTAAACCTCAATACCTGGAGTCAGGTTTTTCTTTTTCTTCAGCTTCCAAACCATATTACGTTGTTTTGACAACATATTTTTAAAATGTAGATCACTGTAGTAAAACTTGATATTTGTTTAATATCTAGAAGGTAATCAGGATTTATCTTCTCTGTACTGAAAGGCTAACAAGAATTGATTAGGCTATTAACATTTTTGCTTTAGCTTAATTATTGTAATTAAGAGAATACCTGCACTGAGGCACTGATCTGAAACTGATGTATCCTAGAGGTGAGAATCAAAGAAAAGGAGTGGTGGTAGTGGGGGAAATTCACTCACTCATAAAAAGAACAGGAGTACTTGTGGCACCTTAGAGACTAACAAATTTATTTGAGCATATGCTTTCGTGGGTTACAGCTCACTTCATCGGATACATGTAGTGGAAAATACAGTAAGAATATATATATTTTTTCATTTATATATATATATATATATAAATAAAAAACAAAGAGAACATGAAACAACGGGTGTTACCATACACACTACAAGGAGAGTGATCAGTTAAGGTGAGCTTTTATCAGCAGGGGAGAAAAAGAACTGTTTGTAGTGGTAATGAAAATGGCCCATTTCCAGCAATTGAGAAGGAGATATGAGGAACTGTAGGTGGGGGAGCTGAGAGAATAATCATGGGGAAATAGTTTTACTTTGTGTAATGGCCCATCCACTCCCAGTCTTTATTCAAGCCTAATTTAATGGTGTCCAATTTGCAAATTAATTCCAATGCAGCAGTCTCTCTGTGGAGTCTATTTTTGAAGTTTTTTTGTTGTAATATTGTGACTTTTAGGTCTGTAATCGAGTGGCCAGGGAGATTGAAGTGTTCTCCAACTGGTTTTTGGATGTTATAATTCTTGACATCTGATTTGTGTGCATTTATTCTTTTACGTAGCGACTGTCCAGTTTGGTCAATGTACATGGCAGAGGGGCATTGCTGGCACATGATGTCATATATCACATTGGTAGATGTGCAAGTGAACGAGGCTCTGATAGTGTGGCTGATGTGATTAGGTCCTATGATGTTATCCCCTAAATAGATATGTGGACAGAGTTGGCAATGGGCTTTGTGGCAAGGATAGGTTCCTGGGTTAATGATTTTGTTGTGTGGTGTATAGTTGCTAGTAAGTATTTGCTTCAGGTTTGTGGGCTGTCTGTAAGCAAGGACTGGCCTGTCTCCCAAGATCTGTGAGAGTGATGGATCATCCTTCAGGATAGGTTGTAGATCCTTGATGATGCGTTGGAGATGTTTTAGTTAGGGGCTGAAGGTGATGACTAGTGGCGTTCTGTTACTTTCTTTGTTGGGCCTGTCCTGTAATAGGTGACTTCTGGGTACTCTTCTGGCTCTGTCAATCTATTTTTTCACTTCAGCAGGTGGGTATTGTAGTTGTAAGAATGCTTGATCAAGCATTCTTGTAGGTGTTGTCTCTGTCAGAGGGTTGGATCAAATGTGATTGTACCGTAGAGGTTGGCTGTAAACAATGGATTGAGTGGTGTGGTCTGGATGAAAGCTGGAGGCATGTAGGTACGTATAGCGGTCCGTAGGTTTCGGGTATAGGGTGGTGTTTATGTGGCCATCGTTTATTAGTACTGTAGTGTCCAGGATGTGGATCTCTTGTGTGGATTGATCTAGGCTGAGGTTGGTGGTGGGATGGAAATTATTGAAATCATGGTGGAATTCCTCAAGGGCTTCTTTTCCATGGGTCCAGATGATGAAGATGTCATCAATTTAGCACAAGTAGAGTAGGGGCATTAGGGGACGAGAGCTGAGGAAGCGGTGTTCTAAGTCAGCTATAAAAAATGTTGGCATACTGTGGGCCATGCAGGTACCCATAGCAATGCCGCTGATTTGAGGGTACACATTGTCCCCAAATGTGAAATAGTTATGGGTGAGGACAAAGTTACACAGTTCAGCCACCAGGTTTGCCGTGACATTATTGGGGATACTGTTCCTGATGGCTTGTAGTCCATCTTTGTGTGGAATGTTGGTGTAGAGGGCTTCTACATCCATAGTGGCTAGGATGGTGTTTTCAGGAAGATCACTAATGGACTGTAGTTTCCTCAGGAAGTCAGTGGTATCTCGAAGATAGCTAGGAGTGCTGGTGGCATAGGGCCTGAGGAGGGAGTCTACATAGCCAGACAATCCTGCTGTCAGGGTGCCTATGCCTGAGATGATGGGGCGTCCAGAATTTCCAGGTTTATGGATCTTGGGTAGCAGATAGAATACCCCTGCTCAGGGTTTAGGGGTGTGTCTGTGCGGATTTGCTCTTGTGCTTTTTCAGGCAGTTTCTTGAATAGATGGTGTAGTTTCTTTGGTAACCCTCAGTGGGATCAGAGGGTAATGGCTTGTAGAATGTGGTGTTGGAGAGCTGCCTAGCAGCCTCTTGTTCATATTCCGACCTCATTCACTCATAGTTCAAGTGGACACCAAGAGGCCTCAGACACTCCGTAACCTCACCCCCTCACCCCCTTTTTTACACCATTCTTATAGCTAGCAGAAGTGCTTGGACTAGGAAGATCACATCAAAGATTCTACAGGACTATCTACCAATCTATTCACCACCCTCTAGATCTCCTCTAGTGTCATGGACGAGATATGGCTTGGGAGATGATAATCCACCATTCTTTCATACATTCTTCAGGCATTTTGTTCCAAATGTTGCTCCTTTGAGCATCTTGAAGACATGGAGGGTTGAGGTTAGTGCACAGAACTCCAGTAATGGTGCAGCCACCATTTTCCATTATAAGCCACACAATTCTTCCTTTCTTAAAAGGCTGATGTTGACCTTTCAGGGATGAATGCCCCCAGCCGGCCCTCCTCTAACTACCTAATTGTGATTGCTTCACTGTAATTAGGGTGCCAACAATCTACTGCCAATTCTCTGTCTCATAAGGTTCTCCCACATCAAATCTCTATCTGGCAAAGGTTCCAAGTACTGAAAGCCACCATTGGTCCCCTGAGTATCCTTGTCATAACCTTCTTTCTAAATTATCTCTGTGTTTACACTACAATGAAATATCTAGATTTCCAAAATAAGTAAGATATTATCTGCAGAGGAGCCCATTGTAGAGTTTATGACTAGCCCCCTACTGAATCAATATGATATTAGCCAATCTTGATTCAAGATTACGTTTCTGGCAAATTCTCTCTCCCATGTATACCACACAACAGTGTCTTTAGTAAGAGAGAAGGACCTTCCCAGACTCTAGATAGTTTTCGCCACTTACTCAGTTTTCCTTGGTGAATATTCATTCATCCCACATTCTAAGCCTGATGCGTGTTTTTCTGTCTATGACTCATAGATACGCAGTCATTCAAAGCAGCCTCAAAGAACCCTCTGATCACACAGCTAGTAAGTGTACCCCAATTCAGATTGTGCATAGAAGTAAAAATATACAATAAAAGTAACATATAACTTCCCTGCATCAAGACTTTTAGCAGAAATGGCCTTGTCTCATAGGCCACCAATAAAAAAAAACATGACTATTGCTGCTCTGTAATCAAAGGGACAGATTCTGCCTGGCCCAATGACAGTGTTGGAGAGAGTACAGGGAACATTCCTCACTCTTGTGCAGCCATGTAAGGCCTGGCACAATTGCAGGCCTTGTAATCATGATACAGTTTCATCTCTACTCCCACAGAGCAGTTGGCACCCCAAAAAGGCCCGAGCTAAGAGAGAGAATGAAGAGAGGGTCGCAGTGGTTTGTGGAATAGACAGGAGACTGGGGGAGTAGATGCCACCTATACAACATGGAGGGACTGGTCCTCCCTCCAGACCTGTTAGTGAGGAGAATGATGGTCCTGTTGAGGTCTTCACAGCTAGCATGACATCACTATAATTAAACCCCAGGACTCAGGCTTACATGGAAAGCAGGGAAGATGTCTTTGAACCTGGCCTCTGGGAAAGCAGTGGGACAAAAAAGCCTCTACAGGGCTATGGATCATTACATAGCTTGCAAATAAGCCAGGCTAACTCACTGACATCAGTAAAGTCCTTGTAACTTCACAGATATTGTGATGAAAAAAAGTTGATGTTGCTTTAGGCAAATGGGCACCCATCCATCTTAAAGGATGCTCCCTCCAGATTTAACCTACCAGCTTGACATTAGGTCATTGGTGCATCAACTGGTTTTGCTATTTGGAGGAAGCAGCTCTTTTTGTCATATATTGGTATGTTCAGGGTGGTGTCTATGAAGTGCATAATTGGCCAAACTGGACAGTCTCTGTGCAAAAGAATAAATGGACACAAATCTGACATCAGGAATCATAACATTCAAAAAACAGTAGGAAAACACTTCAATCTCTCTGGCCATTCAGTAACAGATTTAAAGGTGGCAATTTTGCAACACAAAAGCTTCAACAACAGACTCCAATGAGAAACTGCTGAACTTGAATTAATATGCAAACTTGATACAATCAATTTAGGCTTAAATAGAGACTGGGAATGGCTGAACCATTACACACCTTGAATCTATTTCCCCATGTTAAGTATCCTCACACCTTCTTGTCAAACTGTTTTAAATGGGCTATCTTGATTATCACTACAAAATTTTTTTTTTCTCCTGCTGACAATAGCTCATATTAATTAATTAGCCTCTTAGAGTTGGTTGGGCAACTCCCACCTTTTCATGTTCTCTGTATGTATATATATCTCCTCACTATATGTTCCATTCTATGCATCCAATGAAGTGGGCTGTAGCCCACGAAAACTTATGCTCAAATAAATTTGTTAGTCTCTAAGGTGCCACAAGTACTCCTGTTCTTTTTGTGGATACAGACTAACACGGCTGCTACTCTGAAACCAATAATTGACACAGTATATACTGTACACATACTGTCTCCTCTCAGATTGTGGGATCAAAGCTTTATCACTGCCAAGAACCATACTCTGGGATGTCTTCATTTTGCTTTCCCTGACCTATTATATTGAAACGGGCTTTGTAACAATTGATATAAAATCAGATAGATGATAGATCCCACCTTCCACTGGCCAGCAGCTCTACTTCCTGCCTTATGGGAATCCAGAATCATCAGCCCCTGGATGTCAGCTGATGGAAAAATGGTTCCTGAATTCTCCAGGATTCTATAACGATGTCCCCAATGCACTGCAGAAAAGATAAAATTTAAGAAAATAAATGAGTTAAGACCATCTGAGTGGATGACCTTTTTGGTCACAAGCTTTGTATTTGCTCAAGATCAATATGAGATAGTTTAAAAATCCACAGTAATCACTGTATTCATGAAACTAGTTTATGACTCCTTATTGCAGGTTTTCAAAGCGGGTCAAGAGTGTAAGGTCAGAAGCATATTTTTAATGTATGTCTTTATCTCACACTTGGCTAATCAATTATACATTTGAGTTAATTTAGATCTCAGAGGAGAGAATTTTTTTCTTGGTAACTAATTTTGCCTTTTTCTTCTTCTCTAATCTACATAGGAGGATTTAAGTTCAATTTAAAGAGATTAAGTTGGCAATTATAGGATTAGCATAACAGGTCATGGAAAACTGATTCTATCACAATGGATACTGAATGGATACAGGAGAATTACAAGTGATGCATTATTAATTGTTTTTGTGAAACAGATTTTTCTGTTTCTTTTGTAGAGGAAATTCAAGTTACTGCATATTATTTAATTGAATGTGTTTGTGTATATTCAGTTGTACCTAAGCACAGCATGAAGGACCACATCCTGCTTCCACTGAAGCCAGTGGCAAAATTCCCATTGCAGTAATGTCAATTGCAGCAGGATAGTGAGTCCATCTATCAAGACATCGGTGGCAACAAAGTTAGTACCGAGGTTTAAAAAAAAACACAAACAACCCCCCCCCAAGATGTTTTTATCTTTTTCTATTAGAGTGATATGATTATTATTAAACATTTATACTGCAAAAACATATAGGTTACAACCAGGTTGAAGTCTTATTTTTTCTAGCTAGTTTACAAACATACAGTAAATGTCCCAAAGAGTTTACAGACTTTTAGATTTGAAATTTATTCAAGAATTTTCAATATTAAAAGTTGTAATGGCAGATGCTGTTTGTGTCACTACGTGGTACAAAGGGAACAAAGGCTAACCTTCACCCCTTGGATTCTCTCTGGCTGGAGGAACCCATAGTAGGTGTAGAGCCTACATAGCTGCCTCTCACATCTTTCTTTCTGTAGCTTCCACTGCAAAAGACATGTCAGGACTGGCAAAGAGCGGTCAGGGGGAATAGCTACATTGGAATCTATTCAGACAATCCTTAAGTTGCAGAAGGTCTGTGGGGGGGCATGTAAATATACATTCCTACCTCTAGGGCACCTCCTCCTGTCTGGATGCAGCATTCTAGGGTACTTTGTCTCTTATGCTCCCTCTGTTGGCCACTTTCTCAGCCACGATGACCAGACCCGGGCAGTCTCTTTGATGGACTTCCTTCTGGATCTTATGTGGCTCAGCCCTGTGGCCAAGTCACACAACAGTTCAGTCCCCTTCTGGGATTCACCTCCAAACCAAAGGTCCTTTGCCCTTCTTGGGTTCAACTTAAATTTTTCCACTTATCAGGGTACTAATGAGCCAGGCTTTTCCCTGCTGGAAGTTTAAGTACCACTTATACTGGCCTTCTGCCTGTCACAAGCTTCTTCTTTTCCCCACATCCTCACAGACTCCAGCTCGGGGCTCTTCTCTGCCCTATGGCTCACTACAGGACTTAACCTTACTCCTCCAACTCTGCTTCCTGGTCACAGCCACTCCCAAACTACTGGACCTTCCTCCAGGCCCATCCCAGGGAAAGGCAATGCTTCCTAGAGCCTCTCTACTAGCTTTTGCCCTCTGAAATTACCTCCCTCAGCTCTTTATGAAGCCTGTCTATGCCTCCTCAGGCTAGTAGGGAATCATCTCCTAGTTGCAGAGCCTAGCTAAGCAGGCTAGTTTCCCTGCCGTACAGCTGATAGGGATTAAGCCCAATCACAGGACAACATCCAGCCCAAGGCTGGTGTCAGACAAACAATTGGGGAGCTGTAATTGGCTCCTTGAGAGTTCTCTGGCTCTGCTGTACCCTCCATAATATGAATATGAAGCAAGGTTACGACATGTAGATAAATTTAGACATTACAGAAAGTAACTAACAGTACTTCTGTAAAATTAATTCATCTATTTTCGGAGCTTCTCCTGAAAACTTTTACTCCTAAAATGCACCCAGAATATTTACACTGACCTCGGGGTGACTACTTGCATGAATGAGGATAGCTGTATGCATATGGTAAGTGTTTGCAGGATAGGGCCTGTAGAGACCATGTGCTCAAATACTACAATGTTAGTCATGCTATAAATGCTCAACTAGAATAGAATGTAAATGGGGTGTGTTATAGATCCAGAACTCCCATTATGAGGGCTTAGAGGGTTCTGGTATTAGCTACAGGCAATAACCTAGCTCAACTCATAAACAATTAAAAAAAATAGAGGACTTTTTATTATAATGGTACTAACTTCTAAACAGTTTCACTCTTGGGTATAAAATAAAAAGGAAGTCAGAAGGGGACAATTTTAGAGTATATCCATGTTTGGTTTTTTTGTTGTTATTCTTCATTTGTTTATTCTCAGAGTATCAAATGCCACATTGTTATGGCAGTAATGCTGCAAATAATAATGTAAAATCTCATGCAATTTTAAAGGCTTTCACTTGGGAAATATGCTAAAAATCATAATTAGAATGAATATAAGAGCAATAAATGAATGTGTTTAACATCAATATCATCAACAACTATAGGCCAGATCCTCAGCTGGTATAAATCAACATTGCTTTATTGAAGTCAGTGAAATTATTTTGATTTATGTAAGCTCAAGATATGGGCCTCTGTCTGGCCTGTTTGAAATACATTACACAATAGTACCATGTTGTGCAATTTAGTATTAATGTGTGTGGTTTCCTGAGGATTTTGATGCTTGAGAATAATACAGTTATCCCATATGAAATGTAAACATGAAATCATAAAATAAGGGAAGTACCATTGGGATGCCATGTAAATGTATTTTAAAGCAGTGAATTGTGAAATATAATAGAAGACCACCACAACAGCTATTAGTGGGACTCCTTAATAATAACCTTACTTTCGCTGTTGCAGAAGGTTGCTGCCTAATATAGTTTGATCATCCACAAAAATATCTAAAACAAGTTACTTACATACTACTTTAAATGCACTCTGATTTTACGTTCGCACTTTATGCTGCCAATACAATTTATCATATGCACTTCTGTTCATTTTATAACACAAAAGAAAATGAGCAAATAAACCACTGCTATTGCACTTTTAGACATAGGCTTTTACTTATGCCTATGCACTTTTTGCGACCTGACTTTGAGCCTGGAAAAGAGCTATATTTTACCCCTCATCAAGACGCAAAACAGGCAGACTGTCTGCAGCTGTTGCTTGTGTCACAGTATGCCATCTGGGTTGTGGAGTTCCAGCAGTGTGCTCATTGCTGTACAAAATGTAAAGGAAAGCAATGTACCTGTCCCACGTGGCTTCCAAACAAAGTGAATACATTATAGAATTCTGACCTTCCAATTTTTTTTCACAGAAAGAAGTATTTTAGAGCACAGTTCAATGCACAAAGATTTTGTTTAGTTTTTAATAATTAAAATGTAACACTTTTTTTCTTATCTTGGTGGATGGAAGTTGACAGGTTTCACAGAAAGACTGTATTTTAGGGATGGAAGAGTTCCAGCCAAAGAGGTGATGATCTGGGGAATCTGTCTGGGTACAGCTTATGAATATTTGTTGATGTTATGAAATTGTTGTCTGATTGAGTATTGCAGTGTATGTGGAGTCAGCCACATGCTATCAGGACTGTGTCATGTATCCCCCAGACCACAGACACTGGAAGGATGTTAAATCTCCCATTCAAATGCAATCACCACAGCACAATGCATTGGTCACATCCTATGTGAAACCAGATTTCTCCAACTTCTCTGCTGGGGTTTGTAGTGCCACATCCCCAAACAGAAGAAGAAAAATCAGTTAACACTGGGTCTTAAAAAAACACAGAGTCTGAGACACTGCGGGGAGGACTTAGAGATACTCACAGAGACAATGGAAGCTTGGGTGGGATAGAGGAAGAGAGGTACATGCTTTTGTAGCATGACTAGCTTGGGAAAATGGAGCTGGCTGCAGTGGAAAGAGAGACTCCATGATTTTGAGGAGAAGCCATGTGCAGGAGGATAATCCTGTATTCCTTAAAAGTCTCCTACTTAAACCTGAAGAATGCTTAAGAGAAGTGAGGAAACTGAGGCAGGGAAATGTATACTGATGTATGTGTGGGGGGTTGTTGTTTATTTTTGTCTAGATCTGTATATTTCTTGTGCAAGGTAAACAAAGGAGTTATTCATTTTTTGGGAACCCTTACAAAGGGTGTGTCTGTGCAGCAGCTGGAAACTATAATTTCCAGCATGGGTAGACATACTAATTAACATGGCCATGGCAGCCTGGGTGGTAGTTTGGGCTAGCTACCTGAGTACAGTTCCATCCAAAATTCTCAAGACCGGGGCCACATTACAATTTTTAGCATGTTAGCTTAATCAAAACTAACACCTCTAATTCTACCCTTGCTGGGGATTGCAACTACAGTGTTGATGTACCCATAGCCTTTATGTCTGTTTACTTCCACTATTACATGTTCCTGATGATGTGAGCTGTAAACCCAGAACTCACACCAGGTTGGAGATCTGGGAAAGGGTATGTTTAAGCTAGTGGGGAGTCAGCTATGGTATTGGGGATCCAGTGCAGCTGGGCCTCAGGGCCCATTTCCATGAAGGGGTAACAGACAGAAAGCCTGTGCCCAAGAGGTGTGCCAGAGAGTCCAAGAAAAGGGACTTGCAGCCTGTTCTGGGCAAGGGAAACTTGAGAATAATGGATCTAGCTTTCTGGGACCCAAACACAGCATCTTGGTGAGCATTCATCTGGGGGAGCTCTACCAGGACTGTGATGGGGGCACTATGGAAGTAGACAAAGGATATTGTGGGTGAAGGATTCAAAGGGAACTTTAAGGCTAAAGGAAGTGAGGAGAGAAGAAAGTGATAAAAGCAGAGACGAAGACCAGAAGAAAGCTGTCCATAGTCTTGAAGAGTATGAGAAATACAGTGAGCCACATTTCCATCAGCTCCTCAGCTACTAAAACTCTATTGGTTTCATTCTATTAACCCAAAAGGCCTGCCAATGTGTCTGCCAGAGTGATCTACGGTGCCTGGGTAACTTCTAGTTGGTCTTCTCCCTACTAATTTCTAAAGTCACTTGACAACTGTGTTAAAGAATCATGATTAAAACCGCAATAGTCAGCTTAATAAGATTTAGTTTTAAATGGTTTAATTGTAGTGTAGCATGACCATCTTGTAGCTGAAATTCACAGCATGGTGCTAACAAGTCACAAGTATCCTGAGCAGCAACCTCCAAGGCAAGAAACAAACATGAAAGTTTGATACGAAGAGTACAAAAGCAATTTAATTTTATTTTTTAAGTGCAGTGAAAGTGTTGGATGTTCAGTCACCTGATCAAAGGAGAAAACAGTGTAATGAATTACTTATGTCATGATTCTAAGAATTAAAAGGAACATCTGTATTTAATCGAAGAAGGATATGGATGTGCTAAGCCAGTAGTAAAAGTGGTCTAAATTAAGTTGGCCATGCTGGTGAAATTAAGTTGTTCTTTTAAAAAAATATTCCAAGTTATGCTTAGTACAGAAAGTACTAAGATTAATACAAGATTCAAATGCAAATCAACTGATGGGAAAGGCTATTATGATAATCCATTAATATAATCTATCTAAAGCAGTAAAGGGGATGGATATTTTTAAAAATCTTAATTATGTTTTTTTTATTTAAATACATAGTGAAACTAGTAATTCTATATATTCATTTCTTTTCAGCAACAAAAGAAATGTTTGCTTTCTTCTTTAGACATGCAAAGATGTAAATATCCCCTCCAATGAAATAAAAGGGGGTTTAAAAGCTTGTTCTAACTACTCTAATCGGACTTCTAAATGGTTAAATGTCAGATACGTTGAAGAATGAGTATCTTGGTTTGCCTCAGAAGTATCCACTGACAAACAAATCAATATGGACTTTTAGTTTAAGTTATTGCAGTTTCTGAAAATATAAAGGATGTGCTCCCCTGTCAAGTACTTTGAAAATACAGTCAGTTTTGATATATTTTTAACTAGACTAACTTCTGGCAGTTGCAGGTCCTAACAACAAAGGCAGTCTTCCACCAAGTTGTAATTACTTTGTCTTAGATACCCTTCCATGAACTTGGACATTTTCAGTTGTGGACAATTTCCAGGCTTTTTGGTGAAGATATTATTGGTATGCATCCATAGGAATTAGCCTATGAAGAGAAATTGCAAGGTATTCTAGTCCCATCTAGTGGTAAAGAGAGGTATATGTTTGTTACTAAATTGACAACAATGATTATGATAGAAAGGAAATTTATGAAAGCTCAGTTAAACATAAAACTTTAGAAGTAAGGCGAATGAGCAACAACAATTATGAGGTGGTCAGCTCCAAAGCGGGTTGTTTGTTTTGGGGTTTTTTTTGCTTTGTTTCCCTGCCCCCGCCCCCCCATTTACATTTGCGGAACAATAGATTTTTTACTTCTAAGCACCAGTATCTTAGAGGTATGCATTAATGGATGTTGTAACTCACGGTAATAGACTACTTTGTATCACATTATGTTTGTTTGAAGTTCATTTTCTAGAAAATGAAAATATACTCTCTGATCTCCATGTTAAAAAAAAAAAAAAAAACCCTACTTCTGGACTGCAAATTGAACATATTTTACACAGATGTGCTAAAATGTACTGTTTCTCAGTTTGCTTTGCAAATGGCTGCATGATATCACTTACAGTAAATTTTCCAACTGTCCTTTAACAACCTCTACCTCCCCTCTGTGTAATGGCTAAACTCATTTATGTTGTTTGTTTTTTATCTGCTGAAATTAAAAGTACACACTAATAAGAATGTCCCTGGCTTAGTCATGTCAGAGCAAGAAGTGTGAAGCTTTTCCGGCCTTTCTACTAACCACATTGCTCAAAGGAAGAGAATAGCCACAGGGAGCTGAATATCATTAACTAAACAATCACATTTGTAGAGAAGGAAATCAAGATTTGAATATCATTAGTGAGCATTTCCACAACTAAAACAAAATGTGAGCTACACTCTACTGGTTACAGGATTAAAAAACCTCTAAGAGCCTGATCACACCCCCAGCTTACACAGCTATGCAGGGCAATACGGAGATACATGATAACTCTAATGCCCCAGCATGGGCTACCCATACCCATAGTTCTCAGTGCCGCAGGACATGTAGAGTTGTTACATCACCTCCACACATGTAGCAAGGACAAGATAGGGAGTGCACCAACACATGGGTCTGCCCTCACCCAGCTTGCCATAGCTGTATTGCAGCACTTGGAGGATGTACACTGCACCAAGAAGAGACCTGGTACAGAGTATATTCTTGTTGGAGAAAGGGAAAAGCTGGGAGGTAGATTTTGACTCTCAATGTGCTCCAGGGCAGCAAAACAATACATTGTTTATTGCTCGGGGCATATGGTAAAGCCACTGTCTAAAATGGAAAAAATGGGTCAGTTTTCTATTTCACGTCTTTATTGACTTCATAAATGAAATAATATGAGTTATGAACTGAATCATGAGAGTTTTACAGATTTGGCCTTTGTAGCTGCCTAAGGAATCATCTACTTACATACATGTCTGTGCAGTGGTGCAAGCTGAGAAAAAACACAGGTTGATTATGTTATATAAACTCACTGTCATTACCCAATAATATCATAATTAAGTGAATACACATTAAAAAAGCTCTTACTCTGTCATCTTTAGGGAAAGGGTAAGATCTATATCAGGGATTGGTAACCTTTGGCATGCGGCCTGTCAGGGAAATCTGCTGGCGAGCTGGGATGGTTTGTTTACCTGTAGCGTCCGCAGGTTTGGCCGATCAAAGATCCCACTGGCCACGGTTCGCCATTCCAGGCCAATGGGGGCTGCGGGAAGCGGCGGCCAGCACATCCCTGCAGTCTGTGCCACTTCCCGCAGCTCCCATTGGACGGGAATGGTGAACTGTGGCCACTGGGAGCTGCGGAGGGCCGTGCCGGAGGAAGGTCAACATAAACAAAATGTCTCGTGACCCACTAGCGAATTACCCTGATGGGCCGCATGCCAAAGGTTACCGATCCCTGCCCTAGGGGAAAATATCCATTGCATTATATGGTACAAATACACCATGCTAGTGTCAAATCTAAATGCAGTTATTAAAGAGCTCCTCCACATTTCTCAGTCACCTAGTCCACCTGTTTGTCAGAGCAGGATTGTTCATTGTCTTAAATTATTCAACGAGTGTCCACTTTGGTATTCTACCACTTCCTTTGAAAGATTATTCCATAGGTTGATAGACTATACTGTAAGGAAGAATTTTTTGATATTCATCCTAATTTTTCCCTTTCTATATTTTATTCTATTCCTTGAAGGCATATTCCCTTTTATTATGCTAAATAATTCTCCTCTCTTTCCTTAGTGTTCACATTCTACAAATATCTGAAGGGTGTAATTATGCCCCCCTCAGTCATCGCTTAGCCAAGCAACAGTATACATATTTAGTTCTTTTTATCTCCTCTCATGAATCAATCCTCCAGTCCTCTGATCATGTTTGTTGCTATTCTCTGAACTCCTTCCAATTTGCCAGTATCTTGCTGGTAAAGAGATACTCAGAAATTAGCATAATAGGCCAAAGTCTGTGCTACCCCATTGTTTTCAATAGCATTGCATAGAGCACATTTTAGGCAGAAATTAATCCAACATTCCAGGTACAATCGTACTAAAGCTATATGGGTCACCGAGATAAACTAACACCGTCTCTTGCTGACTTGATAATACTTTTATTTTAAATTTTCGATTATGGTTTATTCAACCTGATTTCAGCCAATAGTGTTTACATCAAAGCTAAGATTAAATAACTTTGGGCCTAGCCCTGTCACTCTTATTCATGTTGCTGAGGTCCATAGTAAGGTATTTCACAATGGGTAAGATTTTCAATAGCGCTTAAGTGGTTTAGGAGTAAAATGTTTCATTGACTTTTGTTATGTCTTCTGTCCTTTACAGAATAAACACAAAATAAATGAGCTACATGTGCAAGGCAAGATCCAAATGACCATATTTAATGAATTGGCAGAAAATGCCAGATTAGACAGATTCACTGCTCTGCTTAGATTCTGGCAGTTTCTAAAACAAGCATGGTGAGTGCCACTAGAGGGCTTGCAAACTATTTAAAGGGAGGCTACCTTATTCCTATTCCAGGGATCAGCAATCTTTGGCATGCGGCCCGTCAGGGAAATCCGCTGGTGGGTCGGGACGGTTTGTTTACCTGTAGCATTGGCAGGTTTGGCCAATCACAGCTCCCACTGGCCATGGTTTGCTGTTCCAGGCCAATGGGGGCTGCGGGAAGCAGCGTGGGCCAAGGGATCTGCTGTCCGCCGCTTCCTACAGCCCCCATTGGCCTGGAACGGGGAAACACGGCCAGTGGGAGCTGCGATTGGCCAAACCTGCGGACGCTACAGGTAAACAAACCGTCCCAGCCCACCAGCGGATTTCCCTGATGGGCTGCATGCCAAAGGTTGCTGATCCCCGCAATACACCCTTCAATGGGAATTGTGCTAGGTGCTTTTGAAAAATTTACTCATTGGGAGTGCTAGAGTCAGGTTCACTGAGAAACAGATTCGGTGGTACACTTCAGAATATAGCAAAGCTTTTGCTAAATATACTTCACTGTCTCTTCATCTACTATTTTTTAAATCAGATGTTTGACAAGATCTGCTCTGTATGAATACATGATGCTTATCATTCATGGTTTCATTATCCTCCAAGGGCTAGATTTTCAAAAGTTCTCATCATTCACAATTAGAGCCAGATTTTCAAAAGGATTCATCCCTCATTTAAGTATTTAAATTCAGTGCTCATTTCTGCAGCACTCATTGAGACAAATGGGAGCTGAGACCCTTGCGATTTGGCCACTTCATTTAGGTGTCTTAATGGGAGCTAAGCCGTTTTGAATATCCAGCTATCTATTTAAGTGACTAAATAGGAGCTGTGGATTGTGGGCTCTTCTGAAAATCTAAGCCTTACATAATATTTAGTGATTGTTTTTCATAAATTTCCCTGTCAGTATTTGCACTGGTGTTTTACTCAGGATAGTGCAGGATGGTAACTGTCAGGATCACTATACTTTGCTTTCTGAAAAAGATACTACGTTTGCTTTTCTCCAAACCTTTGTCATCTCTGCAACTTTTCCATGATTTTTCAAAAATAATTGTTGGGGAAGAATAAGTTTGCTTGTTAATTCCCTTTGTACCTTTACAAGGAATATTGTCCAGACCAATTGACGTGCATATGTTCACAATTTCAAAGAATTCCTTATCTGGTGACCCTCAGTAGCCATTACTATAAAGCCTTCCTTGTTTGCTAATTATATACATTTTTCCTTTAATTTTCCTGAAGACAAATTGTAAAAAGTAGTACAGCAGCTAAGCCACTTTTAATGCAGTATTAATTTCATTCCATTCTTCATTTATGAATTGACCTACTTTTATCCTCCATTACTTCTTTTTGCTGATATTTCTTCTTTCTCCTTACCATTTTATTGAACATAAAGTTTTTTTTTTCTTTTTTTTCTTGCAAATTGAAAAAAGAGTATGTGTATTCTTTTTTGGTTGCTTTTCCCTTTTCCATCTACATTACAGCTTAATCTCAGTTGTCTCTCATGAAGCAGTAGATGACACTTGTTGCTCACTCTGTACTCATTTTTGTGGGGATGGGGCATCTTTTAGGATCCCCCAGTCTCCATCCTAGTTCCACACCCTCTGTTAGTCACATTGTCATGCACTTTCTCAAAATTGGTAAGGAGTTGGTCCATGCTGGTTTCTCCTTTAGTTGGAGTGAATATGGAATAATGAGTTGTAGAATCTGAGCTTGAAGAAAAAGTGACACCAATGACTAATGTTCCAAATCAGAGCTAGCATACTAAAAAGAGAAGTGTAGCTTCAGCAGTGCAAACAATGGGAGAGGCTAGCTGACCTGAGTATAACCCTCTCTAAGACCCTAGGCATGTACTTGGGGAAGTAAGCCTATCCCTCGCTCATGCGGCTGCAGCTATACTTCTGTTTTTCATGTGCTAGCTCAATCAGAGCTACCAGGGGTATGTCTACTGCAGCTAGAATTGTCACCTTCCAGCTCCGATGTCAACATAAAATGATCAAAACATTTGGAACCTCTTTGAATCTAGTCTCCAAGGGGAGAAAACAGACATGTCCACCAACTTGATATGAATAAGGGAAAAGCCTGATCTTATATTACAGATGATAGAAATAAATCTTTGCCATGGTTGCACTAAAATCCTGATATTCAGTTTACCCCACCAAAAAAAAAAAAAAAAATCAGAGTGTCATTAACAGTTGGACATCAGTCAAAAATCACATAGGATAATCCTGTAGATGTCATGGAGTAATATACTAGAGTCATTACTAAGGACAATAAAGTCACTCTGAACAAGAAATCTTGGTGATTCCAGTGGCAGATCTGTCAAGAGCATATTAAGTTCATGTAAGGATTATGGCGAGCAAAGTCTAGTGTACACTACCTGACTCCTCAGCTTCCCTTTATCCCGGGACATGCATCTTTGGGATTAGGTATGGCCTGAATTTGAGGGCAGATCCCAAAGGCTCAGCCAACTCCTTTCCCAGAATCTTCCTTTTCTCGTGTTGAGCTGAGTAACTGTATTGTTAAAGCTGAATTGAGATAAGAAGAGCTCAGTGCTCTGGCGATCTTGCCCATTAATAAATGAACACCTTGTCTACTAATAAATAATGGATGTTGACAAGTTTATTAGCAAATGACTATTCATTAAGTATCATGAGATAAGGCCTTAAACAGTATCAGTCAGACAGATGACAAATGTTGATCTATGCCTGATAAATTCACTTTTTATTATTTATTCTCCCCATATCTGTATCAGCTGGGACCTGAGAGTCCCCTCCCCCACACATATGGACCATGTCCACTCCATAATTTGACCCTCGTCCTTATTCCTCCCCAGGGATCGGTAGTGCTGATCCAACCCCTCAGCCACCATTGGTAGTGGGTCATTGAAGGGACACAGATGATGAAGCAGAGAAACTAAGTAGAAGCCACAAAGCAAGACCACATCCTCCCATATCCTCTCTCCAATCAAAAGCCAGCCACAGTTGCAGTCCCTCTACCCTTTGCATGAAGGAACCACTGTTTGCTTCTATCCACTGGCTGTTAGCCAGCCTAGAAATGGGTAGCAAGATGGCAGGGCATGATTGGCCATGAAGAGATCATATGCTTCATCCTCCTTCAGGGTGACACAGCAAGGCACATCTCTCCTGAAAGCCAGAGTGCTCTTGGAGGCACTGTACCTCACAGAAGCACATTAGTTCCTGGAGCACCTCCTGAGATTGTCTCTGCATGACCCTGGCTTTGATTATGCAGTGTGATCCCCACATGGGCGTTGCTTTAAACAGGGCCGGCTCCAGGCACCAATCTGGCAAGCAGGTGCTTGGGGCGGCCGCTCCGGAGGAGGGCGGCACATCCAGGTATTTGGCGGCAATTTGGCAGATGGTCCCTCACTCCCTCTCAGAGCAAAGGACCTCCCACCGAATTGCCGCCGCAGATCGCGATCGCGGCTTTTCCTCCGGAGCGGCCTTTTTTAGTTGGGCTGCTTGGGTCGGCCAAAACCCTGGAGCCGGCCCTGGCTTTAAATCACTTTAAATCATGATACAGTTAGTACTTGAGGCTGTACTGTTTAGGAGTAGTTTCCATTAAAATTGATGATGATACCACTTTACTAGATATATTCTTATTACCTAGGATTTTTAAAATTGTTTTGGCTGAACTTAATATAACTTTATATGTACACACACAAGAAAAAAAGCAACAACACAATAGCACTAACACACGATGGACAGAAATCTAATCGATGATACTCTGCACTATCCTTTAGCCCTCTCATGACAACAATGAGAATGAAGTAATAGAAGGAAAGAAGAAATATATAAATGAGAGAATGATAATGAAAGTAGAACAGACATCTAAGAATTCGTCCTAATGCAATTAGTGTGTTAATTTTCTCCTGCATTCGTAATTTTTTTACTTTCCAAGAAATCTTCACCGAAACTGTATTTCTAATTACTTTTGCTGATACATTTTCCACATTACAAAAGGACTAGGAAAGGAAATGATATTGTTGCTTTGAGAGAATGATTTTTACACTCCATCCTTTGCCTGGACCAATGAAGTTACTTAAAATATTAATGTTTCCTTTTCTAATATCATCTGTGCACTGGAAGTTTGATTATTTAGAAGCATCTCTTTTTAGTAATACTCTGATATTTGGGGATCTAAAGAACCCTGAGCCCATATAATTTCATCTACATTTCTATACAGTGATTGTATCCTTTGTGTTGTTTACAAAAACTAATTTCAGAATATTATGAAATTGTTATTATCCTCCAAATTACAAATTTATTGTAAAGCAGAACTGACAGATCCGCAATAGAAAGTCTTATACATACACAGCAAGGTTTGATTAGTAAGTGACATAGTGACCTTGAGATACTTATTTCAAAGCAGGCAATATTGACCCTATGACAGTGTCATATTGTAATAACTTTACTACCTTCATAGCAAATAATATAGGTGAAATCCATTTTTGTGGAAAGAAAGGTGTAAGGGAGAGATAGTCATTCACTCATCTGTTGTTGCTATGGTGTTTTCAAAGCCATTTTAGAGGACAGTTCTTCAATCTATCAGAGGCTACAGTAGTTTAACTAGAATATGTTACTTGAGGAATCACTCAAGTGTTTTAGACCTTTATTTATGAATAATGGTTAGCTGTGCAGCAGCTTGTTACACTGGTGCATATTCCTTTCTAAACACTGTCAAATTCACATAAAGTAGACTTTAAATATCTGTTCTTATGTCAAAGTGCTAGCCACAAAAATCTTAAATCATTCTGAAGAAATTAAAGTATAAATGCATCTTCACCCCACTTCTATGTCCCATTCACCATGGTTATTGAATAGCTCTTTAAAGGTTGTAATTTATTATTTGTTTTGTGGTAGCACTTAAAGGCCCAAATAAAGAATCAGGCATTATTTGGGCCAGGCACTGTACACACATTCAGTGGTAATAAAGTCTCTACCCCTAAGATGGTTACAGTCTGAAGGATTTAATCAACAGCATGGGAGCCACCAGGGAAGAAAGGGGGATATTTTCAAAAGTGCCTTTTGCTTTCGCAGAAAAGCTAAAGTTAGCTTCAGTTTCTTCAGTGCAATTCTCAGGATTTATACCCTTTAACATGGAATTTGACAATGCCATTTATGCAGTCACTTTTCAGTCAAAAACTACAATTTCAAGCAACTCTCTTTCATGGTGAAGGTTTTTTAAGTTTGTTTCAATGAGATATTTTAAATCTCACTCATCTGGGAAATTTCTAGTCTCATTGGCTTTATGCTGTGTTAAGTGGAATGACTTTCCACGGTACTTCTGTGCTACCCATTGACAAACACTTTGAAAATCTGACCCCAAGAAAATAACATTATTTTAAGTTTCCTAAAGCAAGGAGCTGCAAGATCTACTATATGGAATATGAGAGAAAACTATGTTCCTTTCTGTAGCCATTCTCTTATGAACTGGTGTCACTAATAACTAAAGCCTTGTGAATAATGTATTATTATTATTATTTATTATTATTTCTGGATTACTAAAAAAAATTAAAAAAGTTTTAGATCAAACAAAAAACTTTTTAAAAAAATTCTGGAAATCAAAAATATTTTTACTTATTAAATGTATGATTGCTTTTTAAATAAAATTAAAAGGAATTTTGAAATGCAGTCATTTTGAACCAAGAAAATAAAAATGTTTCATATTGACTATTTCAAAAAAGTAACATCTTGATTCGTTCAGAATTCTTTTTGCTTCAGCCAAAAAAAATTGATTAAAGACATGAATTTGCAGAATGTTTTGGTGTTGTCAAGTCTGCCTCTTCTGTTGAAAAAAGTTTCAGATGAAAAATTTTGCCCAGCTCTACTAATAGTGACGGGCATCTTCTGCCAGCAATATGATCTGTGCATAGTGGATTTGGAAGATAAAATAGAGAGATATGGAGGAAAATAAGAACAAAAAAGAACAGAAACTGTGCCAGAGATAGAGAGGGGAAAATCCAGGTCAAAGAAGAGAGACCTAGAAGTAAATAAAGTACTCAACAATTCAGGGCTAGGGAACTAGTATTATAGAGAGAAGGATCAATAATGTAGCAGGAGTGTAACCAGTACTTATGTGTGGTTATGTCTACACTACGAAATTAGGTCGATTTTATAGAAGTCGATCTTTAGAAAGCGATTTTATACAGTCGATTGTGTATGTCCCCTGTAAGCGCGTTAAGTTGGTGGAGTGTGGCCTCAATATCATGGCTAGCATTGACTCATGGAGCCGTGCACTGTGGTAGCTATCTTACAGTCCCCGCAATCTCCGCTGCCCATTGGAATTCTGGGTTAAACTCCCAATGTCTGATGGGGCAAAAACGTTGTCGCAGGTGGTTTTGGGTACATGCCGTCAGTCTGCCCTCCCTCCCTCCGTGAAAGCAATGGCAGACAATTGTTTTGTGCCTTTTTTCCTGGGTTACCTGTGCAGACGCCATAGCACAGTAAGCATGGAGCACACTCAGCTCACTGCTGCTATTGTGAGCATAGTAAACACCTTGCGCATTATCCTGCAGTATGTGCAGAACCTAGCTAGGAGCCACCAGCACGAGGACGATTGTGAGAAGGACATGGACACAGACGTTCCTGAAAGCACGGGCTGTGGCAATTGGGCCATCATGGCAGCAATTGGGCTGGTTGATATAGTGGAACGCTGATTCTGGACCTGGCAAACAAGCACAGACTGGTGGGACTGCATAGTGTTGCAGGTAGGGGATGATTACCAGTGGCTGCGAAACTTTCACATGCGTAAGGCCACTTTCCTGGAAATTTGTGAGTTGCTTTACCCCACCCTGAAGCACAGGAATACCAAGATGAGACCTGCCCTGACAGTTGAGAAGCGAGTGCCGATAGCCCTGTGGAATCTTGCAATGCCTGACTGCTACTGGTCAGTCGGGAATCAATTTGGAGCGGGCAAATCTACGGTGGGGGCTGCTGTGACCCAAGTAGCCAAGGCAAACACTAACCTTCTCCTAGCAAGGGTAGTGACTCTGGGAAATGTGCAGGTCATACTGGATGACTTTGCTGCAATGGGGTTCCGTAACTGTGGTGGGGCAATGGACGGAATGCATATCCCTATCTTGGCACTGGACCACCTTGACAACCAGTACGTAAACCTCAAGGGGTATTTCTCAATGGTGCTGCAAGCACTGGTGGATCACAAGGGACGTTTCATCGACATCAATGTGGGATGGCCAGGAAAGATGCATGACGCTCGCATCTTTAGGAACTCTGGGCTGTTTGTGTGTTTCTCCTTGATGCAAACCCGCCCCCTATGTTGATTTTAATTCCCTGTAAGCCAACTACTCTCCCCACTTCGATCACAGCTGTAAAGGAAATAAAGTCATTATTGTTTTGAAACCATGCATTCTTTCTTTATTAATTAAAAAAAAGTGAGATAACTGACAAGGTAGCCCGAATGGGAGGGGGGAGGACGGGAGGAGGGAAGGACAAGGCCACATTGCTTATTGTAGCCACACTACAAATCAAAACTCTTTGAGTGACAGCCTTCTGTTGCTTGGGCCATCCTCTGGAGTGGAGTGGCTGGGTGCCTGGTGCCTCCCCCCACATTCTTGGGCGTCTGGGTGAGGAAGATATGGAACTTGGGGAGGAGGGCAGGCAGTTATACAGTGGATCCAGTGGCGGTCTGTGTTCTTGTTGCCTTTCCTGCAGCTCCACCAGATGCCTGAGCATATCTGTTTGCGCCCCCATTAGCCTCAGCATCATCTCCTGCCTCTTCTCATCACGCTCATTGTATGCTTTCCTGACCTCTGTCACTGTATGCCTCCATGCATTCAGCTGTATCCTGTCAGTGCAGGAGGACTGCATGAGCTCAGAAAACATGTCATCATGAGTGGAGTTTTTTTGCCTTCTAAACTGTGATAACCTCTGGGACGGAGATGATAGGGGGACTGTAGAAACATTTGCACCTGTGGGGGGATAAAAAGGGAGAGTAGAATTTAAGAAGATATATTTCTGAGAACAAAAGGGAGACTCTTTCACAGTGAATCAAGCAATTCACAGCAGACAGCACATGTGCTTTAGGTACAAGGTCACATTTTGCCTTTTATATTGAGTGCCTGCCGGTATGGTGACACAACAGAATTCGGTTTCCAGGCAGCCATGGTAAGCCAAAGGCTACGCAGGGTTGGCTTCTTCCGCCTTCATAACATGTGGGAATGCTTTCAAACTGCCGCACCCTCCTTTCCCATAGCAAGCAATGCCAGTTGGGTTTGCCTTTTAGTCCATATCAGAAGATGGGCTGTCTGCAGATCCCACCCCCTCCTGCATCTATCATCAGATGATTTATTAAGACAGGGGCAGAATAAGATGTAACACACACATTTATTATGTCACTAGTCATTAAACTAGACAAGGACCCCCTTCAGACAATAAACAACATAAGCAAGACACACTCGATTGTTGACAGTTACCAGAGCGTGAAGCTCAGAGCCCTTAAACCCCCTTAACCTATGGATGTAAAACAGAGGAAACCACAATGGGTATTACTATACCATATCCTGAAGACAGGGACACAATGACAAAAACTCAGGATACCAACAGGGATAGCGGTGAAAATCAGGGGCGCTGGACACCAAACAGAAACTCAGGAACTGGGTATTCTTCTCCCTCTGGACAGGTCCTCTGGGCAGGTCTTCTCCCTCTTGGGCAGATCTTCTCCCTTAGGTAGGTCTTCAGTGCTTGCCCACGCAGTCTCTGCTTGACCTCATAGTCCAGTGCAAGTATGCGCTCACTAATGTTGTGTAGCAGTTGAGTGCAAGTATGTTAATAGAGACCAAGAATTTAAAGTCCTATGAGTCCTGGTCCCTCTGGGGCTCCTTGCAGCTAGCTGCACTGTGTGGGACACTGGCTGCCACTCAGATGGACAGCCCTGAGTGACAGGCCTGCCACTCACTAAATAACCTGCAGTTGCTAGGCAGATTACGGCTGTCACATGACTCTAACTGCCCTGACCTTTCCCCTCCTTGATTTGAAAAAGGCTGAAAGGGTACTAAATCATCTGAGGAGAAGGATATCCAAAATGGAGGTGCAGCTGTCCTTTTACAAATCCAAAATGGACATTACATGAAACAGGTAAGAAACAGATTTTACCCAACATGCCATTTAAAAGGAGGGGCTGTGGTTTTTGGGTGGATGTGCAGCACACACCTTCCCTCGCCCCTCCGCGTGGCTATTTGGGATGATCGCTTCATCCCTCCCCCCGCCGCGTGGCTATTCTCAGGGATGATCCCGTTTAGCCAAGCGCAAACAGCCCAACATGAATGGGGTCTTTTCACTGTTCCCTTACAACAATTTCCCTATTTCAACCAGGTGACCATGAATGATATCACTCTCCTGAGACTAACACAGAAAGATATAGACTGAATTTTACTTGAATGCGATCAAAACCCAGGACCATTGGCTGCCATGCTTTGTGCTGAAATTATTGCGGACTACTTGCTACTGGCTTGGCGTGGTAAAGTGTCCTACCATAGAGGACGAAATGAGGCAGCCTCCCCAGAAACCTTCTGCAAAGGCTTTCAAAGTACCTCCAGGAGATCTTCATGGAGATGTCCCTGGAGGATTCCTGCTCCATCCCCAGAGACGTTAACAGACTTTTCCAGTAGCTAGACTGGCCGCGAATGCATCCCAAGTCTTCAGGGAAAACCAAACATTAAACACAATTGCTTTTAAACCCTGTAGTGTAGTTATAAATGTGCACTCACCAGAGGTGCCTTCTCCGGCTTCAGGGCCCAGGAACCCACCTTGGGAGGATATTGGCTCCAGGTTGATGAAAAAGTCCTGGCTGCCAGGGAGAATGGATTCACCGCTTGCCTGCTGCACATTCTCCTCCTCCTCCTCTTCGTCATCCACAAAATCCTTCTCCCTGTTGCATGAGACTCCCCCCTTGCAGGTGTCAACGGACAGTGGTGGGGTAGTGGTAGGGTCCCCCCCCAGAATGCCATGCAGTTGATCATAGAAGGGACATGTATGGGGCTCTGACCCAGAGTAACTGTTTTCCTCCTTTGTCTTTTGGTAGGCTTGCCTGAGCTCATTAACTTTCACGCGGCACTGCTGTGTGTCTCTGTTATAGCCTGTCTCCACCATGCCCTGTGCGATTTTGGTATATATATTAACGTTTATTCTTTTTTATCAGAGTTCCACCTGCACAGATTCTTCTCCCCATACAGCAATCAGATCCAGTGTCTCCCGTTCGGTCCATGATGGAGCTCGTTTGCGATTCTGGGACTGCATGGTCACCTGTGCTGCTGAGCTCGCCACTCTGACCAAATAGGAAATTAAATTCAAAAATTCCCGGGGCTTTTCCTGGGTATCTGGCTAGTGCAGGGGTCGGCAACCTTTCAGAAGTGTTGTGCCAAGTCTTCATTTATTCACTCTGATTTAAGGTTTCACGTGCCGGTAATACATTTTAATGTTTTTTTTAGAAGGTCTCTCTCTATAAGTCTATATCTTATATAACTAAACTATTGTTGTATTGTAAAATAAACAAGGTTTTCAAAATGTTTAAGAAGCTTCATTTAAAATTAAATTAAAATGTTGATTTTACGCTGCCGGCCCGCTCAGCCCGCTGCTGGTCTGGGGATCTGTTCACCTAGTCCGGCAGTGGGCTGAGCGGGGCCTGTGGCCGGAACCCCAGCTGGCAAGGGGCCAGCAGCCAGAACCCCAGGTTGGCAGTGGGCTGAGCAGGGCCTGTGGCCGGGACCATGGCTGGCAAGGGGCCAGCAGCCAGAACCCCAGGTTGGCAGTGGGATGAGCAGAGCCTGTGGCCGGGACCACGGCTGGCAAGGGTCCGGTAGCCAGAAACCCAAACCGGCAGTGGGCTGTGTAGGGCTGGAGGCCGGGACCCCACAGCCCACTGCCGCTCAGGGGTTCCATCTGCCGGCTCCTGCCAGACGGGATGCCAGCTGCCAGATCCACTCAGCCCGCTGCCGGTCTGGGGTCCTGGCCCTGCCCACATACAGTAGGTACCTACCTTCTCCCTGGTTCTGGCCCATTCTCTTCCTCTCTCTGCACTGAGCTGAGGGTGGAAGTGCACTGAGCACAGGGCTGGGGGTGAAGGTTCTAGCCAGGATCTAGAATGAGGGAGGGGGCTCAGGGTTGGGGCAGGAGATTTGGGTGTGGGGCACTTACCTGGGCAGCTCCCATTTGGTGCGAGGGGTGCAGGTGGGAATGTGGGTATGTGGGGGGGTGCAAAAGTCAGGGCAGAGGTCGTGGGAGGGGGTGAAGGAGTCAAGCAGAGGGCTGGGTGTGTGTGAGGGGGGTACAGGGCTCAGGGCAGAGGGCTGGGTGTGTGTGTGCGGGGGGTCAGGGCTCAGGGCAGAGGACTGGTGGGGTGTGAGGGGGGGTCAGGGCAGGGAGCTGGGTTTGTGGGGGAATCAGGGCAGAGGTCAGAGGGCTGGGTGTGTATGTGGGGGGGCTCAGGGCAGAAGGCTGGGGGGTGTGAGGGGTGGTCAGGGCTCAGGGCAGAGGGCTGGGGGTGCGTGAGGGCGGGGTCATGGCAGAGGGCTTCCCCCACTCCTGCGGCCCCCAGCTGGTTCACCCACTCAGGGCCCTGCGGCGCACCGCACAAGCTCAACTAGAGCTCCCCGGCGAAAGAGTCCCCTCTGGCTGTGTCTGGAGGAGTCGCTCCAGGTGGCGTATGACCCCGCAGTATGCAATCTCCTCGTCCCAGGGCTCTCTAGCCACCACCGATTCCCGCTCGCCTGCACCTGCTGTGCGCTCAGCGCCGCCGGGCCTCAGGGCTCTCCACTCCTCCCAGCAAGTACCGATCCATGGCCGCGGCCAGGCACCTCCTCCCGGGGATGCTCAACATCCGGCGCTTACTGACGTCAGGACTGGATCCGGCAGCGAACCCGCTCCCCCAGCGCGCCGCCAATCCACCATGTCCAGCTATACCAAGGCAGCCCAGTTGAGCGGGCTCCTTGCTGAGTGAGGGGACGCGGGCAGGCCGCTGAGGCGGCTCCTCTCTGGGGCGGCGCAGGCTCTGCCCCTCACTGGCTGCGTGTCCTCGGGACTCGGGCAGGAAGCAGCGTGCCATTAAAAATCGGCTCGTGTGCCATCTTTGGCACGCATGCCATAGGTTGCCAACCCCTGGGCTAGTGCATCAGTATTGAAAGTGCTGTCCAGGGTGGTCACATTGGAGCACTCTGGGATAGCTCCCAGAGGCCAATACCATCGAATTGCGTCGGTACTACCCCAAATTCGACCCAGCAAGGGCAATTTTAGCGCTACTCCCCTTGCTGGGGAGGAGTACAGCAGTCAATTTTAAGAGCCCTTTAGGTCAACGGAACAGGGTTGGTTGTGTAGATGCATTGCTTATAAAATCGACCTAACACGGCTAAATTCGACCTAACCTCGTAGTGTAGACCAGGGCTGTGTGTGTGTGTGGTGTGTATGAGAGCAAAAGATAAAGCAGCCCTGGGAGAGATTGCAGTTCCACAACTCATCCATAAGTTTTTGTGAATATTACACAACTAGTCTATAATGAGCCTGGCAAGGGAGAATGGAAGGTAAGCAAGGCAGCAATTTAAATCCACCTGCCTGACCAAATTAAGGAATATCACAGTGAGGTAACCTCCAGCCAAATGGAGTATTAGGAAAATGTTTATTTTAATGTAAATGTTTTTATTTTCATCATTAAACTGTCATGAGAAATACCATTTCTAAACACTGCTTCCCAAAATGCACAATCTTTTGTGAATGTTCTAAGGTTATCTCAAACTCCTTCTTGTCCTGCCCTCTCATTTCTGTTGGAAGGAGATATACACAAGGTTGAATAATTTACTGTCTTTTCTTCTTTTCTCCCTACATCAAATTCTACTAAGAAGTGTGTATTTATCTAACATAGAAAGCAAACACATAACATAATTGTGCTTAAATATACATAATTATGTTCTTATGGCTGATCTTCAGAATGGGACCTTGTCACTGTGCATAAGGTATTTATTTTTAGTCAGAGAAACAAGTCATGAGGCTGTATTGTGATTGTGTGAACTTTTAACTTCTCTTTAGTGATGTCTGTTTCTTTAGTTTCTTCTGTTTTCTTTTGAAGCCTGCACTCTCTCTGACATAACTTTCTTGTGTGACAAAGCAGGTAATGTTGAGTTCAAGACCCATTGATGCAAGTAGCTCTGTTTCAATTTTTCCTTTCTGCTACACCTCCATTGTGACATGCACAGGTTAGAATTTCAAGAAGCCAGAGAAGGTTACAATGCCAAGAAGTCAGGGGTTTTTGTTTGTTTGTTTTAAAAGCAGTGAAGATTGCTTTTGTGCTTATGGTGAAATGGCGCCAGAAAAAGACTTTTTTGTCCTCGATTTCTAAACCAGAAAATAATGTTGACATTGATAAGAGTTTGGCTCAAGGCCCAAGGTGTTAAATTCCATCTGTGTAGGGGAGCAAATTCCATTTTCAATCTAGGGGCTGGTGTATAATTTTATGACTACATAGTACCAAAGGAACCCCCGCTGATGTCAACAGGAAGCTTGCAGAAAGAGCAGGGTAAATTATGTCATTAATGTAATAACCAATTGTTATTGTTATTTATCCATTGCCTCACTGTTGCATTCATTATCACACATTGGAAAAATATTCTGATTTTTTGACCACTGCTATTTCTGTCCTTTGTTTCTCTCTTATCCACCCCCCTTTCTGTTTCTCTTCCCTCTCTATGGCATGGTCTACACAGAGTTGTACTGATTTAACTAAATATGTGATTTTATAGCTATTTAGTTAAACATATGCAACTTTATGTAAGGACACTATCCGATTAAGCTTGGTTTCCAACAGTTCACCATGTGTCAGTTAATATACAGGTACAAGCTAAAACAATATAACCAGTTTTAATCAGTATAATAGTGTCCACACATGATATTGCACTGAGTTAATTAATTCAATGTACGTTTAATCTGTGCCACTTTTATGTGTAGACAAGACCTGTGTCTTTCTGCATTCCTTCTATGCAGCAACATCTGTTTCCCCTCAAGCCCCATGGGCTTTTCTCTAACCCTGTTCCTGCTATTTTTCTTTTTCCCTTTTTAAGTAGGTGGGGAATGGACTGACAGGACCAGGGAAAGACCTTCCCTCGCTACCACAAACACTAGCAAGAACAGCTAAAACAGCATCCAGTGATTAATATTGTACACCTGGTAAGGGGCTGGTACAAAGTATTTCTGCCTGGAGCAAGATGGGACCCAGGGAGGGAATAATGATTGTCTATGAGACCCCTGATCATTAGCTTTTAGGACACTGTACTAATTCCACCTGTTTAATGAGGCTGGTGGGTAAGGTAGATGATTGGGAAGCATGTTCTTTTCTTTAATAACTGTCTAGGCAAAAGTTTGGGGATGCTATCTGGAAGTTTATGTTTTGCTTTCCAGCACAATGAGGGTCATAAATGCGTGATCCTCCTTAGATGCCACCAATTGTTAGCAGCATAGGTTAATTTATTCATTGTATTTTAACTGTATTTCATTGTGAACATGTCCAGAAGCTACGTGCTGGAGGTAAGTTTCTATGATTTAAAAATTAAATAGAAAACAAATAAAATAAAGTTATATCTATTCTTACATTTAGAATAAGATGCTCTGCTGTATTACAGCCTTGATAAGTTATAAGTGACACACCTTTTTCAACACAAGGAACCAAATGCAGTGGAGTAAGGTGATTTCATTGGTGTTACGTCAAGGATTAATTTAGTTCACAGAAAGGATTTTGTCCTTATACTGAGCACAATAAAAAATGTTTGCATAACAGAAAAAGAAATAGATGGAAAAAGATAACATACATACTTGATGTTGATGGAATGAATGTTAGTTCTTAATACACTGGAGAAATTATCCAATAACAGTTCACCCAAGTGAAAATATTACCCCATTTTGCTACCAAGGTCAATATCAGTTTAGGTTATTGACTGTGTAAATGCTGAATACAAAAAGTTAAGACCATGCGAGGCTAGTCTGACTTGTGCATTCAACTTCTCAAGGCTTTTCAGGTATACTTAAGCATTTGCATTCTTTCTCATTTATGCCACTGCCATCTTTTTTGTCCTTGTTCTCCACAACCTTTTCAGCTTGTACCACCTGAATGTTAAAGAATGAGTGTCCTTACTACATAGAGCAAATATATATTCAAGAATAAATTATGCTATGTAGGCAAGAAACTTGTTTGACAACTGAATTAACAAATCTCTTAAATCCAGAGACAGCCTTAGCATTTTTATATGGGTATATGAAGCAATTTGTCAAGCTACCCAATGAAATGTCACCAGTTCCTTCCTACCGCCATTCTCCTACTATGAGAAGGGATCATTTTTAGTATTATGGGGAGATTTTTCTAAGCATAATTTAACTGGTTTATTTAATATTTAAAAAGGTCATTTTTAAACCATCCCCAAACTCCCGTTGCAAGAGAATTGGAGCCCAGCCTACTTCTCCTGCAGCTGTTTGAGTTAAAGGGGACTACTCACCAAGTAAGAGTCTACTCAGTATAAGCAAGGTTGGTAAAATCAGACCTTAAGTGATTTAATCAAGATCATAAAGGGAGTCAATATTAGAACCAGGATCAGAAGGAAAAAATCCCAGGTTCTCAGTTCCCTGTGTAATTCACCAGACGAGGTTCCCTCTCATATTAAGTAAAACTTGCTCATTTTACTGTTTCCTCCTCTTCTAATTTTTCACTTCCATTTCATGGTTTATTTTCGTTCCCCTGTTAAATAGGATTGTAAGCTACTATGAATGGTGCCTACCACAATGGGACTGATCCATGCCTGGGGCCCAAAGATAACACTGTACACTTAAGAAAATATTAAGCAATATTCCTTGTGGACAAAAGCTACAGTAAGTTCTCAGCAGAGGCATCAATTCAGCTGGGAGGAAGCTTGCAACAGCCCTACACCATCAGCAGAAACCTAGGTTTGCACCTGCAAATTATTATGGGGGTTCCATGATCGTGGGTTGCTATAACAATCCTGGTTAATAGCCATTAAGAGTAAGCTTTAGGACAAATAAAAGTGAGAAAAATTCAATATGAGTATTCACTTGCATTCTCAAGGTTTTAGAAAGGAATAGAAAAATTGTTTTCGTTTGCTTTAAATGAAAGCTGAGGTAATATCTTATATGTATAGATCCTCCAGATCATGGATGACCATATTCAGCAGTGACTTAAATGTTCAATCAAATTATACACTAATAAGTATGTGTCAATCCCCATGGCTGTGGCACAATGAGGCTGTAGCATGAAAAGCAACCAATAGATGGATGCAAAACAAGGCTGGGGGGCCCTTGAAGGGCTAGATTCTCCACTGTGCCCAGCCAGTCACAGTACCCTAATTCTCAGCTGCCCATTTCTGGAGCAACTTAAAGCTGCAGGGGGCAGCTTAAATTATGCCACTGATGTTAGGTCCCTCAGAAACTTTACACCAGTGGAGAATCAGGTACAATGGAGTTGCGCTCTGCCACTCTTCCTCCCCTCACCTCCCCTTCCATGTCCTGTTCCTTTATACTGGGAGCCTGGGTTTATAACACTGGAGGTTTATGGCATTTAAAACTTCATCCTGGTGGAGATTCCCACTAAAAGGGGGAACATTCCCAGGGCCATCTCTGGCCACTTTAGGTTCACTTTGTGAAGTTGGAAGACTGGAGAAATTGGCCTTAATTATTATAGTCGCACCCTATGCACAAACGATCTTTCAGCTTCTTACCGTCGCCCATTGGTTAATTTTCCATGTATAGTCCCTCTTCTGCCACACCAGGTGAATTAGCCTACTGTAGAAGGGTGGCATAGCTGGCTCTCCTTTTCTAGTGCCCCTTGCCAACAGTCACTCCAGTCCCAAGGTGGGTTGCCTCTTCTCATGACTTGGCTGTCCAGCTGAGTCACATTTTAGTCCCACTCCTTCTGGGGTAACAGAAAGTTCAACAAAACAAATGTCTGATCCCTCTTGCCAGTCGTCTGCCCTTAGTTCTGGGCCCCTGGTTCATACACCCTTCTCTCAGGCTCTTAATGGTCCTTTTCCTCTTCTCGGGGCTTCATGCCACCTTACCAGTGTCTGGCAGGGCAACCCAGGGTCACCCTCTACACTGGGCTCCAGTTCAGGGAATCCTAGGACAGGCAGTCAAAGTTAACTCTGCCAGATTCCTTGCTGCCACCTCCCTGGTCTTCTTGTTACCAAACCTGTCATAAAATTTCTACCACAGCCTCACTACATTTATGTTTCTTTTAGGGCTGCAAATCACACTCTCTCCTCCCCCTCCCCCCCAAAAAAAATCTCTCATAAATCCCCAAACAAAAATATAAATTTAACCCCCTCCGTAAGCCTCCTCAGTTTGGACTTTCATCCCTCTCTCTGTCTCTCAGTTGAACACCTCCCAGAACTGTCTCCTGGGCAGTCCAGATCCTCTCCTATTATCAGGGCTCACCACAGGAGCTTACTCCAGTCCTGTGGCTGCTTTATGCTTCTCCTGGCATCTCACCAGGCTTTATTACTCAGGAGAGGACACCAGGGCCAACTCTCCTGCTAAGTTTCCTCCTTGACCCTCTAGTCTCTGTAGAACCAGAGAGGGACCTCAGCATTTTCTCTTCCTTCATCTGTTTTATGGCAAGCTAGACTCACTTGCTGAGTCTATAGCCATACAGCACTGGACACCATTGATAATTCAACGTTTTTCATCTTTCCTAGCATTTTTAAAGAAGTGCATTATTACTTTTTGTATGGAGACCCATTTTCCTGATACTCTTACTAGGTTTTTCAGTGAAAATGGGGATATTTTAAGGCCTCTATGTTCTTCACATAAATACCCCTTTTTTGATGGTAAGCTCTTTGCATTCCCAAAGGAGATGATCAGCTGTTTCCTGGACCTTGCACATTCTGCATAATGAATCTTTATGTCTGTTTATGAAAAGCAAATGCCTATTTAAGCCACAATGGCCAGTTAAAATTCTAAATAGAACCACTTCACTCTCTATCTCAGGGCCTTAGAATATATCATATCCATATGCCTTGAAATAAATATATGTTCATCTCCTGGGCAAATTTCCCTATGTTTTTTCTCTCCATATTTCCTGCCATTCCTCTCACAACTCATTTTTAATTAGATTTTTAAACTTCAGTTTACCCAAAGGAATGTCTAGATTGATTTGCTCGTGCCTGACAACAGTTTTCACTATTTTTTTCTGCCAGCTCACTGCCCACTATTCTTATATGTGCAGGGATCAATGCTATTATTATGATTACACCCAACTGCATCAATGCAGTTGTTATCAGGAATATTTCATTAAGTATATCATTTCTGCTCCCTGAAGTGCAATTTCTAATAGCCAGTAGTCCTGATAAGGAATCAGACAGGATGACCACTGGGCATACATCTATGACCCAATTTAATGCCAGCATTATTCCTGACAGTTCAATTGTCAAAACAGCTACAATTTTTTATGGCCTTACAGGTTTCTTAATTCCAAGCAAAGGAACAGAGACACAGTTCCCATTCTTCCTCTTTCCATCTGCCAGGAAGTTCCAGAAATACTTTTGTAAGCTGGTTCTGCTTTTATACTTATCTTTAATATTTTCAATATGATCCTTCCAAGAGAGCTTGCTATAAATATAACACCTAAAATATGAAGCTGTTAACTATGCTTATTTGCTGTCCATAAAGATCCAACTTAATTTCCTTTTAGTGAATATAATTCCCTTAGTTTTGTCTATTGAGAATTTCAAACCCTGCATGTGTCCCCATTGTGCAGCCTTCCTTAATGCTTCATTTATTCATTTAACAGCTATTGCAGGGTTTCTGGTTTGGGCCCATATGGCACAGTCATCAGCAAACAGAGTGATGCCTATTCTTACATTCATCTCTTTTGGAAGATCATTTATCATAATGTTGAATAAGGTAGGACTGATGACACTCCCCTGTAGAGTGCCATTTGTAAGTGTATATATACTGAGGTAGGCTTTCCTTACTCTGACCTGCATAGTTCTTTTACTTAAGAAATGCCTTATCCATCTATCCATTCTCACTTTTATATCCATGGTAGTCACTTTATGACATAACATATCATAAGCTTTTTCAATATCCAGAAAAAGTCACTATAATACATTCTTTAGTTCTTATACTATTATGTGCTTCCATTTCTATTCTAACAATACGGTCAATCACACTCCTTTCCCTCCTAAACTACTCTGTGCACTAAGTATGAAAACACTAAAAGTATGAAAACAATCTTTCAGTTACCATTTTTTCCCATGGTGTCATGAGGCCTGCTCCACTCATTGCTAAAGCGCCTCCTGTGACTAGTCTGGGGATTTGCTCACAACTGATTTGAAGTCTCCTCTTGTGGCTTCTCCTCCCCCTTAATGCAGTTGCTCATTTGGCAGCTTCTCTCATCCTGCACGAACTGCAGCACTTCCTCTTTGAAGCTTGGCCCTCAAACCAGTTCATTATAGTTTCCCCCCTTTGGGGTATCAAACTCTCTGTAAATAAACCACCTCAGGCAGTTTCCAAAGTCCACTGTCCCATCCTTTGCACACCCCCAGTGGCTGTTAGTGGAATCCAGGTCCACCCTCTACACTGGGTTCCAGTCTAGAGACCCTACAATCAGCAGCTAAGGTAGGTCCATGTGGCATCACCTTTGCTGCCATTTCCCCTAGGCTTCTATTTACTCCTTTCTCTCAACCCTGAGAGTGACTGCTGACTCTCTCTCTCTCTCCCTGCAGCTCCTTTTCGCTTTTGACTCTGTGCCTTTATACAAGCCCCTCCTCTTCCAGCCCAGATAGGCTGGATATATTGGCTTCACTGAACCTGAAGCCTACACCTCACCTCAGCCCATCCTGAAAAGTGGCCCCTTCATAGCCATTTTAACCCCTTCAGTGGCGATGTGGGGTAAACACCCCATCACACATAGTTTAACCCAAATGAGCTGTGAGGACATTTGGCCTGTATGCGTCTGGTCCTGATTGCAGTTTGCCTGGTTTTCTTACTGGAACAATAACCGTATGCTTCCAGTCTGTTGGCAAACTCATCTTTTCCACACATGCTATTGTACAATTTTAGTATCATCCTCAGAATTCTTTCTGCGAGGTGTTAAAGCATTTCAAAGCTTTTACAATCCTTGCCTGGAGCAGAATTTTTGCTGTTTATGGTAGCTTTGAGAAGTCCCCTCATACAAAAGTTTTTTATTTAAAATAGATATTGAAGAGGAGGAAGGATGATAAGAAACTCATAATTTTATTCAATGAATTGTCTTTTCCTCTCATGAATCTCTGCACTTGATTATCATCATTATTCACTCTTTGGAATATTTCTGCCAGGGTTTTTGCTTTTTTTACATTGGAGCATCTTACTCCATGGCTTTTGACAATGAAGCCTGGGATTTTATTGTTTTTACTTCATATACCATTCATTTTCGTAACATTAACTTTTCTCTGATATTTTGGTATCTTTATTAATTTTTCCACAGTATTTTCTCCAGCTTTCTCTTTTTGTCCTTTTTAATAGTCTTTTATAGTTCTTGTGCCTTATTTCTTTTATAATTCATTAAGTCAGTGACTACAGGCCAGTCAGCCTCACCTCAGTCCCTGGAAAAATCATGGAGCAGGTCCTCAAGGAATCAATTATGAAACATTTATATAATAATAATAAATATATCCTATCTCCTAGAACTGGAAGGGACCTTGAAATGTCATCTAGTCCAGCCCCCTGCTTTCACTAGCAGGATCAAGTACTGATTTTGCCCCAGATTCCCAAGTGACCCCCTCAAGGATTGAACTCACAACCCTGGGTTTAGCAGGCTAATGCTCAAACCACTGAGCTATCCCTCCTCCTAAATTATCAGGCTCCCCCACTAGTTAACACAGCCTCAGTGATCTCAGCTCTTAAATAGCTTTAGCTCTTTTGTGATTTCAGCTAATAGTAGGGGAACCCCAGTGCTAGTGCACCATTGGCCCAAAGTGAATTCAGCTCAGCAGCCTCTAACTAGCCTCCTAAAGGAATCAAAATTAGCTCTGACATTCCACAGTGGAGAGAGGAGGAGGTGCAATTGGTGTTTCAGACACAGGACCACAAAAGGGACCCACACCACCAGGTATCAATACCTGCCCTAACCTCTAAGTGATCAGGAACAGTCAGCATGGATTCACGAAGGGGAAGTCGTGCCTGACTAACCTAATTGCCTTCTATGATGAGATAACTGGCTCTGTGGATGAGGGGAAAGCAGTGGATGTGTTATTCCTTGACTTTAGCAAAGCTTTTGATACGGTCTCCCACAGTATTCTTGCCGCCAAGTTAAAGAAGTATGGGCTGGATGAATGGACTGTAAGGTGGATAGAAAGCTGGCTAGATCGTCGGGCTCAACGGGTAGTGATCAATGGCTCCATGTCTAGTTGGCAGCCGGTTTCAAGCGGAGTGCCCCAAGGGTCGGTCCTGGGGCCGGTTTTGTTTAATATCTTTATTAATGATCTGGAGGATGGTGTGGACTGCACTCTCAGCAAGTTTGCAGATGACACTAAACTAGGAGGCGTGGTAGATACACTAGAGGGTAGGGATCGGATACAGAGGGACCTAGACAAATTAGAGGATTGGGCCAAAAAAAACCTGATGAGGTTCAACAAGGACAAGTGCAGAGTCCTGCACTTAGGACGGAAGAATCCCATGCACAGCTACAGACTAGGGACCGAATGGCTAGGTAGCAGTTCTGCAGAAAAGGACCTAGGGGTCACAGTGGACAAGAAGCTGGATATGAGTCAACAGTGTGCTCTTGTTGCCAAGAAGGCTAACGGCATTTTGGGCTGTATAAGTAGGGGCATTGCCAGCAGATCGAGGAACGTGATCGTTTCCCTTTATTCGACATTGGTGAGGCCTCATCTGGAATACTGTGTCCAGTTTTGGGCCCCACACTACAAGAAGGATGTGGAAAAATTGGCAAGAGTCCAGCGGAGGGCAACAAAAATAAGTAGGGGTCTGGAGCACATGACTTATGAGGAGAGGCTGAGGGAACTGGGATTGTTTAGTCTCCAGAAGAGAAGAATGAGGGGGGATTTGATAGCAGCCTTCAACTACCTGAAGGGGGGTTCCAAAGAGGATGGAGCTCGGCTGTTCTCAGTGGTGGCAGACGACAGAACAAGGAGCAATGGTCTCAAGTTGCAGTGGAGGAGGTCCAGGTTGGATATCAGGAAAAACTATTTCACTAGGAGGGTGGTGAAACACTGGAATGCGTTACCTAGGGAGGTGGTGGAGTCTCCTTCCTTGGAGGTTTTTAAGGCCCGGCTTGACAAAGCCCTGGCTGGGATGATTTAGCTGGGAATTGGTCCTGCTTTGAGCAGGGGGTTGGACTAGATGACCTCTTGAGGTCCCTTCCGACTCTGATATTCTATGATTCTATGATTCTAAGTCCTCATTATTCATTGTATATTTTGCTTTCTTATATGCATTATTCCTGTCTGAAATTCCCATTTCACAGTCCTTATTCTACTATACTATTCTATATTTTCTATCTTTAGGATGAGTCGGAATCCTAGATATAGCTATGTTTTCTCCCTTTAACATTTCCTTATACATTGTTCATTTATATATTCAACACATTTGTTTCTAAAGAGATCCCAATTAGATGTTTTCAGATTCCAACTAGGGAGACAATCATTATCTTCAATATTATCCTTTCCTTGACATATAATGTGAGTTGGGAATTAGTCAATACCCATTCCCTCCTCTTTATAGATTTCCCAGCTACATTTTCTTGCTATGTGGCTTGTTGCAATTCCGAGGCCTAAACAGGAGAAACTTCCAACAGTTGCATTAAACATAGGTAGGTGCTTCCCCCCGTCATATTTCTAAGTTATTTTCATCAATGAATTACTCCAGAGATTTTCCGTTATCATCATTTTTCCTACTTCCCCACAACCTGTTGTGGCTATTTAGACCTCCACATATAATATACAGACTTGTGGCCTCTGCATTTATCTGTTTCAATTATTTGGCCTTTCATTTTCTGCATGGATTGCACAGGTTATATATTCTTAGTGATGTGGAATTATTTTGCATTAAAATCTCAATAGCATCATACAAAATATTAAGCCTTTTCACCTCTACTTCAAAATAATTTAGCTTCTTCTTAATGAAGGTACATACATCCCACTCCCTTCTATGTTTCTATACTAGATATGCATCATATCCAACAATTCTATAGATTAGGTTCCCTATTAGCCATGTGTAACAGGGCCTCTTCAGTCCTGCTTCTGTCTCTGTCTACAAACCACACGGAGAGCCTTGCACTGGTTTAAAACCCTGTGCATTTATTTATAATTGAGTCCCTTCACCTTCACAGAATATCTAGTGCCTTTACAAGCAGAGGGAGAGCTCTCCCTCCCACTGCCTGCTTTTCCCCTTTTCACTTCCTTCCTGAGCCTATTTGTGGGATCTGGCTAATGGCTTAATTAGCCTTTCTGCCCTGCCCTGCCCACAAATTAGGCATAGGTCTGCCTCATCACCTCCAATCTGCTATGCCTGATTGGCTCTGCTGTGAACAGAGTGCTGACTCCGGATTTCCTACCTAGCACTCTGTCACACCAGGTCTTTTGAATGCATATAACATCAGGTTTAGTTTTCATATGAACAATATTTTTCTTTAATTCCTGCTCATGTGCTAGCAGGAGGTACACATGCCGACTAAAAATCGTCACCACCAGCAACATACCCTTCACTTAGGAAAGCCTGGAGTCATTCCATAGATAGGCTGCTAACACGTAAATACTTTTCAGCTGCTTTAACTATAATTCTCAATTTCTGTTTTTTCCCCCATCTGAGATGAGCAATTTATTGCTTCGGTCATAAACCCTTCGAACCTTTCTGTCTCTGTAGACATTATGTTATCTGTTATCCCCATCATAACATACCTTTCCACTATTTTGTTGCTTTGTTATTTCTTTCCCCTTACTGAGCTTCCTTTCTTCCTCCCTCCCCTTTTTTCTTTGATGTCTCCGAACAGCTTCCACATATAGTATGTTATTAGTGATCTTAGGGTTTTTTGTATTTCCCAGCTTGCTTTGCCACAGTATGTTCCCTGAATGCTGAACTATGTTTTTGTCCATAGCGACTACACTTTCATTTTGCCTCTTGCACACAATTTTCATATGAATGTTCTTCTCTACACTTACTGAACCTCATTTTCCCTTGACAATTATTTCCCGCATGTTCAAACCTTTGGCACCTGAAGCATCTCCAAGGGGGAGAGATGTATGGATTAAGCCAGAAAATCTGCCACCATACTATCGGTTTTCCTAGAAGAGACCCTCCTTTACGTGTGACTAGGATAGCTGTTGAGCAGCCTCCTTCTAATCTATAAAAAGAAGAACAGGAGTACTTGTGGCACCTTAGAGACTAACAAATTTATTAGTCTAAGTTTTCTCTAAGGTGCCACAAGTACTCCTGTTCTTCTTTTTGCGGATACAGACTAACACGGCTGCTACTCTGAAACCTTCTAATCTATGCTTCCTTTCTTTATAGTCACCACCCAGCTCCTTCCCCAGATGGCTTCATAGTTAATTAGCCCTGGCTGAGGTGAAGCCAGGTAGCATAACTGGCCTCTTTAGCTGTAGCTAATACTTTTAGGATCATTGTGTGGTATCACACCTACTTACATTACATTCATACTGACTTCGCAATAGGTAACTTGTCAGCCTTTACATCACCTCTGTATTTGGCTCAATCCCTCTGTATTTTTGAATAGCGCTAATAGGTATGAGCAATTAAAATGATCATAATAATGTATATGTGTTGTCTGGGTAAATATCTCTCTGTAACAGAACAAGTGAAGTCTTTCTGCAGTATGTAACTAGATGTTGTACAAGTGAACTATAATGCCCCAATGCCATTGGTGGCAGTAAGGAAAGGTTGACTCGGAGTATGTCTACGCTGCAATTAGAAACCAGCGGCTGGCCCGGGCCAGCTGACTCGGGCTCAGGCTAAGGGGCTGTTTAATTGCAGTGTAGACATTTGGACTCAGACTGGATCCCAGGGTCTAGGACCCTGCGAGGCAAGAAGGTTCCAGAGGTTGGGCTGCAGCCTGACCAGAATGTTTACACCGCAATTAAACAGCTCCTTAGGCCAATCCCAAGCCAGCTGGCGTGGTCCAGCTTTAGGTGTCTATTTGCAGTGTAGACACTCAAAGACCACAAGAAAGAGGAAATAATAATTTTTCTTCCAGACTAAACAGAACTGGAAAGACCAATCACCTTAAGCTGTGTTACCGTGGGCCAGATGCTTGGGCCTGTTGCCATTTCTCTGTGCTGTTTCAGCAATACCAGGGGCACAAAGCCAGCACAGGTTGTAATGTCTATAACGTAAACATGGCCAGGAGGAAATGGGAATAGCCAGATACCATTGTTATTCAGTGACATCCAATTGCTGTACCAGCCCCAGAGCCAGCTGATAGCTGTTGTAAATTACAGAAGGATTTGGCATGGTGTAGAACCTGCCTCAAAGACAGGGAGCTGGAAAAGGCTTCCTGTAGCTTTGCCCTGCTGGGGACTGAGCCCTGTGTCTCCTTCGTTCTAGTCTCTAGCAGATTAGTAAGGTACAACAGAATCTGACAATAGTGCAACCATTTTTGAAGCAGGAATTGTTGACTTGTGGTCATTTTAATTACCATATCTTTACATTGCATTAGTTAAAAGCAGAAAGCATGAGAGGAGAAGCAGGTCTTTTGTCACAACATGCAATGTTGTCTCAGAGCACTGCAGCAGGAATTCATTTGGAAAAGTCCACTAGCATAGAAATACCCCTTGCTATTCAAATCTGCAATGGGCTACAATATAAAGACCTTGCTAGTCCTCCATTATAATAGGTGGGTTTGCATGCAGAAGAAAATCCACTAATTAAATTCTTCCTAAAGCAAAACTGTTTCTGCATTAACTAGTATATAGTTGGTGGGGGTTTCACCATTTCACTGAATGGAAGAAGTGATCACCCCCAAACCAGTGGTGGGCAACCTGCAGCTCACAGGCCACATGTGGGCGATCAGGGTCATCTGATTGCAGGCTGCGACACATTTTGCTGACATTGACCATCTACAGCAGGGATTGGCCTGCCAGGGTAAGCACTCTGGCGGGCCAGGCCAGTTTGTTTACCTGCCGCATCTGCAGGTTCGGCCGATCGCAGCTCCCACTGGCCGCAATTTGCCACTTCAGGCCAATGGGGGCTGCGGGAAGCGGACTGGACCGAGGGATGTTCTAGCTGCCTCTTCCCGCAACCCCCATTGGCCAGGAGCAGTGAACTGCAGCCAGTGGGAGCCACAATCGGCCGTACCTGCAGATGCGGCAGGTAAACAAACCGGCCCAGCCCGCCAGGGTGCTTACCCTGGCAGGCTGCATGCCAAAGGTTGCTGATCCCTGGTCTACAGGTAGGGTGACCAGATGTCCCAATTTTATAGGGACAGTCCCGATTTTGGGGACTTTTTCTTATATAGGCTCCTATTACCCCCATCCCCGTCCTGATTTTTCACATTTGCTGTCTGGTGACCCTATCTACAGGCACGGCCCCCCACAGCTCCCAGTGGCTGCAGTTTGCAATGGGGCAGCCAGCACATTCCTGCGGCCCATGGCTTCCCACAGCTCCCATTGGCTAGCAAACCGTGGCCACTGGGAGTTGTGGGGGGCCATGCCTGCCGACAGTCAATGTTAGCAAAATGTCTCACAGCCCGCAGTCAGATTACCCTGATGGGCTGCTTGCAGGTTGCCCAACACTGCCCTAAACCTTCAAGATCCCTCCTCTCCCTCCCAAGGGATCGCCTGGAAGCAATATCAACCTGCAGGAGCAATAGCAACCTGTGCCTACACCGCCTCTCTGCCCCTGCAATTCTTTGTATTATTTGGCTCTCATTTAAATTAGGAGAAAGTTTGTGTCACTCAAGTGATGGAGCAATGGAATATGAACAGCTTCATTTTGATTTTTTAAAATATATATGTAATTAGTGAGTGTATTTTCTTCTCATGCCTATCAATCTTCATACCTTTCCAGATAACTCTCAATCCTGACAGTAACTTTTCTGTTGCATCAGTCCCTAGACTTTCTCAGGCAGAAGCTGTCAGTCACAGAGAATTGTATGATACCATGTAGTGGATTTTTTGTTTGAAGTACACAAATGGATTATGTTGATGTTTATACACAGTGCAGCATTCTCAGAACAAGAGATTTCTTATGCACATTTTAACATGTCTTGTTAAAGTGCATAATCCTGCAGAAGGTTGTAGTTGCACTAGAAGATTTCCCTTTGCAAAGATGAATCGAACTGGCTAATACTAGTACTATATAATACTTAGTCCTGCCATAAGGCAGGGGACTGGACTAGATGGCCTCTCAAGGTCCCTTCCAGTTCTATGATACTACTAATAGCGTTTATATTTTTAGCAGTTCACTAGAAAATCCTTTAATGATAAGAAAAACAGAATATGGGGACATGAAAGAACTAAGGATACATTTTCAGGTATGTTCTTGAAGAAGTGGGGCAAGTGGCTCTCAGGTAATTCAGATATTTTACCTTATTCTTTGTAATCCTGGACCATGTTGCAATTTGAAAGAATAAACTAATTAATGGGTTTTATTAAAAAAGGACAAGCAAGCAAATATTACAAGTAAATGAATATGTCCCTAAGACTAAAACTACTATAACTTCACTACACTAATTAACACTGAAAACATATAATGATGAAGGTGAGGTCATAACTGAAACTGAATCACTAGATCAACGAGTTAAAATGATGTTGGTTTAGATCACCAATTCATTAAATCATCAAATTAATACAGCAAGTACTCAAATCATGAGATTGATAGGACACATAATGTCTTCTTATTAATCTTGCATCAGGAGATTGTTTTATGTTAGTTTATCTTGCCCTATCTAAGAGATCCTGTCTCAACAGTGAAATCAATTTGGCAGGTGTAGGGTGTGACTGTCCATTTTGGTTTATGACCCTAATGAAGGAAGATCACCCAAAGTGGTAAACTTCACTTAGCTAGTCTTTAGGAAGCATAGAAGCCAAACTGGTTTCTTTATCCCATGACCTCAATGCTTCCCCCTTAAATCTCACAGTTGTTATTATAGCTAATATGTGAGTTTTAGCAACTGACTTCATAACAGAGGCAGTTACTGAGTAATGTATACAGCTTCACAATAGAAGCTACAAATAACACTTATTTAAGCAAGGAGACACTATATTGATGAGATTGCAGCTTGGGGTTTAGTTTTGAGGAACTAGTAATGGAGCCATTTCTCCCTAAAGGTATGCACACACCTCCATGCTTAATCCACACATTCCTTCCCTAGTGGAACAAAGAGGAAGGCACTCTTTCTCTCTCTCTTAGGATAAAAATAGACAACTGAGAAAAAGGGGAAAATAACATACTTACGGTAAAAAAAGGAGTTTGAACATTTTCTACTTCGTGGTCTTTTCTTGTGATCTTTGGTTCCCACTACTGCAGTTATTGGAACCAGGTGATGGAGTAGCTTTTTCCGAGCGTTAGATGCTGGTGAAGGTCTCTCAGTAATAGCAGACCAGTCAGGCTGGCATAGCCATTGACTGAAGTCTTTTCCTGCTCTTCTTGTGGATGGCCTGCTCAAGGGAATTAAGAGAGTTACATCTCTCATATCTTGCTGGGGGACAAAGAGAACACAAAACGCTTTTGCCTTGTCTTTTTTTTCTAAGGGACAGCTCCCACATACTCTACTTTAGGCACCATTTTCATAGCTTTGGGACTAAATAAGTGGTCTGCTTGATCTGATTACAGTCACTATAAAACAAAGTTTATACTAGGCCCATTTCACATTTGGGTTATTCACACAAGCAATCCCACTGAAGTCAATGGAACTGTTTGTGTGAGTAAGGATTGTTTATGTGGATAAGAATTGTAGGACTGACATTGAACAGTAGCAAGTTTACTTAGTCCTGACTAATCATTCCTTGTACATCCAAAACTCTTGAAGAATTACTGAACTGTTGAAGTTGTTGAGAGATTGGATGCACAAGGGATCTAACATCAGGACCATAGAAACATACCCTGCCATGTTTCAAATCAGACTGAACTCTGTGGGAATTTTGGTACATGGCCATTATGGTTATACTGTCAGTTTGGGCCCCAATCCAGCAAAGTACATATGTAGCTCCATGGAACTTCAGTGAGCCACTTCATTTTGATATCAATGCTGCTTATGTGCTTAAGCATGTGTGTCAGTGTTTGCAGCATTGAGGTCTTGATGAGAAAAGCTTTAAGAAGTTCCCATCAGGATAAATTCCATAGGAGTGGCTAAATAACTATTATACACTGCATTTACTTGCCAGGTGCTCTTAACTATATCAGTCAAAAATTTCAGCAAAAGAGAGACTTGTTCAACCTTTTAAAGGAGAATAATTACATTTAAAAAGCAAAGATGGCTTTATGAGTGAGTATATTTTGCCACAAATCGATTTGCTGAAAATATGATGAAAATGGAAAATGAAGTAGACGTTTGTCAAACAAGCACTTTATTTTTCCATGTATTTTATCTGTCCTTTTCCTCTTTTTAGTATACTTTTTACTTGTATTTTATTTTGTCCCTTATCCTGCTGTGTTTCATTCTCATTCTTCCTCTTTCTCTGATATTAATACTGTATATATACCCTCTGGGCCCTTTTTTAATATCTGCCAAATGTCATTATTTCACTGCATCCTCAGAATGAGATTAAACAATTATCTTTCTTTTTTAAATGATTTGAAAATTCAGCTTCCTTAATTAATAATACTTTTAAAGAGAAAGTAAAAATTACACTGTATTCTCCTGTTCTGCTTTTGCTTTTATAGTTTAATGTTCAATTCTGCATTGATAGAAACTTACATTCCTATAAATGGAGCGTTCCTCTTACAGGTACATACACTATTAGAAATATAGCCAGTCTTTGGCAGCTCCTTGGAAGAGTTCATTCCCCAAGATCCACAAATGGATTTTCCCCTTCACACTCAGGAGGAAAAGGGGAACAGGGAGGGAAGGGCCTGCCAATTCCATAACCACATTTACTCATCCCTGGAACTTAAACTCAGCTACCCATCTGTGGGTATGGGGAGGGGGCTGACTAGGACCATGGCCAAGGGGTTGCACATCATTTCCTCAATGCCCCGTGAGGAATCTACAAGAAAGTCAATGCTGGAGAATTAGAAAGTTTAAAACCGTATCACCATCCTGGCAAAGGAAATGAAATAACTCAAAGGAGTGAAACAAGAGTTGAATACAGCAGTAGTCCCTAGAACAAACATTGCATTTTGATATTGCTTTGAATGCAATTTCTATTCAGGAGGATCTGAGACAAGCATAAAGACTGTCTTTTTCCATCTGCAGAGTGTGTGTGTAAGAGGCAGGAGATAGGCAGGGTATCATCTTTTGTATCTAATAAGATTTACTTTTGTTGCAAAATGCAATAATGGGCTCTATCCAGCCTTCAGATATTCAGTGTAGTATCTGATCTTCCAGAACAACCAGTGATACCTGGTACATATCAAAGGCAGGCTCAAACCCTGCACACTATCCAGCCAAAAATATCCATGGCCCTCAGGCTGAAGATGCTATCTGTACACAGGCCAGTTTCTCTGGGAAAAGTTAGATTAGAGTGCGGAAAAGAAAACTGCCAATCCCTACAGCACCATGCAGGGCCAGATTAAGACTTTTAGAGGCCCTAAGCACTGAAAAGATTATGGTGCCCCTTATATGTAATTCAAAATAAAAACAATACTATACCGTAAAATAAAATTTTATTTTTCAAAATGACACAAAACTTACATGTATGCTGAAATTAAAATAGCTTCTTTCTAGATTTTCTGGTTGCAAAATTCTGGATAATTTCATCGTAGCTGACTCGACGAAGCATGTCCGCTTCCATACACAATAGGAAAAGTGAATCAAGTCTGTCCCGACACATTGTTGTTCATCTGAGAAAAAGAGCGTTCTGCGGTGCAGTTAGTAATCATCAATGTTAGAAAAATATGTAGTGCGATCTCTGCATTTGGAAATACACCTTGTATTCCGTCTTTCAATATTGTGTCATGAAGATCAATGTGACTGAATTTCATTTTTCCTGTTACATTATACTTTGCACGCATATAACAGTGGAACTGCAGTACTTCTCCACAGAGATTCATGTTCAAGTCAACAGGGTATGAGTCAACTAGCTTTTGGGAACCTGATGAATATTGTTCGTCAGAGAAGTCGATATCGTTTAGAAAAGAAAATCTACTTGATACTTCTTTGTACACTTCACCTCTCCTCTTCATATGAGCTTCAAGTTTATCAATTATAGCGTAATAAGTAGATATGTGAAATTTATCTCTAGGATTCAGTGCTGTTTCTGTTGTACTGCTATCATTTGCTTGTTTTTTTCCTGATTTGCTTGTGGGACTGGGCTTCCTTGTAGTTAGTACCGGCCAAGATATTTTTTGATATGTCTTCAAATCTTTCTAAATCATTCCTCAAAGTGTGTAAGTGGTCTGCTAATGATTGACAGTGGTCTGCACATGTTTTCAAATCCAATTCTTTTTCTTGAAGTGTTTGACTTGTGTGGTAAAAGTGTTGTAAAATTTCATCCACATGGTCAACATGAATACAAACTCTAGTTCTTGCATTTTGTTTGCAATGTTTTCTGCCTCTTGTATAGTTTCTCCCTTTTGTGATTGGTCTTCAGCTATACTTTCTAATGCATCCACAATCTTTGAGTAGGACTCCAGAATTGCACTTGTTGCCACTGCATGTGCCTCCCAACGAGTATTAGAAAGAGATTTCAACACACGATCATTGCCCAAATACGTTTTAAGAACTGCCCATCGGTGTGTTGAGGCATGAGCAGGTTCAATCTCTGACACATCCACACCTTCTAGAACAATGTCTGTTTTACCACCAGGAGTCGGATGATCAGTTACAGTCTCTGATTTCCTCGCATTATTTTGATCTACGTTAGTAGGATGCCCCCCTGGTTTAGGTGGGGATAAGTAATAAAAAGAGAATAGAAAAATGGGGGAAGAGTGTGTAGTGGAGTGTAAGGAAGTCTAACAAAGTTCTGATTTTTCCCATGATGACTACGTCGATGCTTTTCTTGAAATATTAAATATCAAATTTTTTCAAAAGAAAATCTCTTTTTTTTTTGGTGCCCCCTGCTTTGCTGGTGCCCTAAGCACGTGCTTAGTCTGCCTATTGGGTAATCCAGCCCGGGAACCATTCTGTTAGGCTGCAGCTCTTAGGATCAAAGTCTGCCCCTCTTTAGGGTGAAGAGACTTGATACAGCCCTTGGAATCAATAACATCTGCAAATGGGCCACAGCAGGGGGAATACTGAGTCCTTACAGTGACCTGACAATCCCGTTGTGGAGGACAGGAGAAATTTCACAGTATTGCTAGAAGTGCTTCCTAATTTAGCCTATATTTTCTCTGTGTTTACTTTAATCCTATTGTACATTTTGGCAGGTCTTCTTTACTTTTTTCAACAAAATCAAATGGTTTGTTCACAAGATGAATTTTGTGAAGTCTGGATCTACCCTGGGACTACTCCTGACTTTCTGATTATACAGGTCTGTCGCATCTTATGCGCATTTAACATGCGCAATTTCAACTTTACGCGGTCGGCAAAAACAAAACAAAACAAAAAAGAGAAAAACAACAATTTTAATACTATACCTGTAGTGCGGGCGATTTTTCCCGCCATTGAACTCAATGGGGTTTTGGCTATATGCGGTTTTCACTTTACGCGCTAACTGCGGAACGGAACCCCCGCGTAAGATGAGACAGACCTGTAATGTCTATGGAATGCTATGCAAAATATGTCTTGAGATGAAGGTCCTTTGTGCTAGTTCTTATAAAACAGATGTGAAAGAAAAGAGAAGAGAAGAGTTTCAAAACCCTCTTCAGATGAAGGCAGCTAATTATTCATAACATAAACATATAGGCAACTATGATATTGCCTGAGAAGAAGATCTCTACTGAAGGTAGTATTCAGACAATTATACTGATAAAAAAAATAGGTAAAAACTGATGAAGTCATTAAATTTTAAAAAGTTACAAATTATCCTGTAAAGCTTCACTGGCTGCAAATTAGCCTTTGCTATAGCCCTCTGCTAACAATCTATAGATCATTTTATTATTCATGAATTTTAGTAATTTCAGGACACCACAGGTCATCTTATGCTCATTTATTTGCTAAACACCTTGTGCCGGTATGCCTTTGCTGAAAAATTGCTACTATTTACTTCCTGTGAGACAAGCAAGCAACAAAGTGGTGAATTTGGCCCCAGACATCCAGTATGCCAGGCAGCATATACATCTTGCTGTCAGTGAAATAAATGAGCCCTTAAATTGGCTGTAAAGCTTTAAGAACTGAAATTTATATGTCTAGTTATCAAACAGAAAGTTCAGAACACCTGCCAATATGAAACATAATTGTGACAAACCGTTACATTTTACCTTTAACTTTTCAGCTTTAACACCACAGCTTCATTATGAAAATCTCATCTCCATTTCCAACCTCCTGCAAAATAAAATAAAATAAAAAACCAAATCTGTTATTTCTATTTGGTGGTATTTCTTTATATATTCTAAATGCTGAGTTACCATTTATACATTGGGTCATATATCAGGTGATGAGAAACATGTCTAATATGGTTAGCGAGTCCAAATTTACAGTGTGAAGAAAGACAAACATCCACAAATTACCAGCAAATGCTTGCTGCATTTAGACATCTGACCTGCTTTATAACTTGTTTAGAAGGTTCTAATGAGAATGCCAACAACGGTGAAAATGAATATTTGGTATTTTTTAAATTTTTTAATCTCCATGACTCTTAGTTACTCCCATTGAACAACAATTATATTTGTTTCTGCATCCCCAAACCCCTACTAAAAGGATGATTTCTTTTGGCTACCACAAATCCAATGCATGAAAAATTATTTACCTTATTTCTGGACAATTTATATACAGAAAAAACAACAAACAAACAAAACATCCTACGGTACTCTGCCCTTAACGCCCTTCACTGCCAAATGTATTAAATCACTTCTCATATGAACACATGGTTAGTTATTAACCAATGATACGCAAAACCAAAATTTACTGCCTGGATTAAATTTCTCATGATGAACTCAGAGTTAGTAGAGTCTCATGATGAACCAAGGAGAGCTTGGTCAGAGATAAATCTACATTGCATTGTGGGAGATGTAATCCCCTAGGGAGTTTGGCCTATAGGAGAGAATGGGACCCAAATGACAACTCCCATAAGGCTATGTTCAACTATGGAAATGCAATGTTATGTTTTATTGGACTGATTCAAATTGAAACATTCGGGTCATATCAACAAAATGAAATATTTCGTTTCAGGTCAAATGAATCAAAAATGAAATATTGTATTTATATTTTCTCAATTTTTTTTAAATCACCAACACTGAGACTTTCCTGCAGAAAATTTTGATTTTGCAGAAACTGTATTTTTTATCAGAATGATTTTCCAATGGAAAATCCCTGACCAACTCTGTTAGTTTCTGTTATCCTGAAAAAAAACCTTCATAAAGACCTTCAAGAGGAAAATAGGAGAAAAAAGTCTTTACTATTTTTTTTTTTTAAATCGGGGTATGCTATCTAAATGGTTATCCATCTGAAATTGGATTTAAAAAATAATAAAACTTAGTCATCTTTAAAAAAATCAGATTGACAATGTCCCTTTAAAATCTGCAAATGTAAATATTTAAAAATCATTACACAATTCCACTGAAAGACAAAGACATGATATAGGGCTGCCCGTTAGATTGTTTCTGAAATAATTACGCAGAGCTCAACAAAAGATAGTAATTACTGTTAAACTCCCATCTTCTTAATAATATATAAAAATATAGAGTATTTGCTGACTCCCCAAATAAAGGAACTTTCACAAGTGTTATATAATGATAATGCAGAAAGCAGTGCAAGGAATGTCTATATTTCTTTTTGTATTTTGCATATTTATTTTGATATAAAACATGTCTATGGAAACTGGAATATAAAAATTGCATGTATGCTGCTGAAGAAATATGCCTGTTAATGGCCCAGTGCACCCATAACTCCCAATGACCTCTTTGGGAGTTTGTCCGGGTAAGGTATGCAGAAAACAAAGTGCCACTCTGGAGTACCTCCTTAAATATTGTCCACAATATTGGTTCAGAAGATAGTCCCTAGATATACATGCAAAGCATTCTTCACACATGGATCTAACTCTTACATCTCTGGCACTATATCCCTCTTTTTGCCCCTCATGGATATCCCTCTGCTGAAGTTCCACAGACTATGGGGCTGGGGAGGGCCGTATCAACCACTCACTGACTCTGCAAACAGTCTGACAGAAAGATAATATATTTGGTATTAACTTTCCCACAGAGCCCTCTCTGCACTGTGGAGCTTACCAGGTAGAGCTGTCTGCATGGAGCCATGAGTCATGCCCACTGGAATTATGCTGATAAGGGGGTGAAGAGAGCCAGACAAGGCTGGGTGGGTTATGTGAATGGGAGAGCAGAAGTGAGTCTCTTTGTGCAGGGCTCTGACCTGCAATAGTTTCCCCAAGGTCTATGAAGTTCTCTGAGATTCTCGAACTAAATTTTTGCCTATATTGGAATGGGTAAACTCTGTCTTACTCTTCCCCCTATAGAATGACCCAAAGAAATCTCTGAAATGAATCTGAACTGTAGTTTTCGCCCCCATGGGCTTCTTCTTTGCGTCTGCCACAGTAGGGGGAAATGGGCTATGGTGCAGAACTTTCACTCACACCAGTATTTGTTTGTGTGTACAGGAAATCATGTGCAAAATCTGAGAGAAGAATACGGCCTTACATTTGCAGAGTGTGCTTGGCAGAGATTTGTAAAATTGCAGACTTGATCAAGAGATGCCAGAGTTGTATGCTCAGCCAGATTCTGCCCTCTGTCACCGCAGAATAAATCCAGACTAAAGCTTTTGCAGGGCCCAGCGAAACTAGATCAGGGACCAGCACTGAGGGGGCTGGGTCTGGAATCATCTGTGGCAGTATGAGGAAGTAACTGGCCTCATTGTCATCTTCATCCTCCTCGTGAGGGTGCCAAAGAGTTCCTAAAGTTGGGAAAAGGGGAATGTGCGTATAATATGCTTGTTGCAAGTAAGTTGACAATGTTAGATGTTATCTATAAGCATAAAGTTTGATTAAAGTTACTGGAGATTTCCTTTAATCCTTTACCATTTACTTCTCCTTTTTTCTTCCTCTTACCACCAATCAGAAACAGGAAATTATTTAATTTAGCTATACACTCCATTGCCTTGAAAGAATGGGTACATTTGTCCTATTGTAAAATTCACACAACTTTAGTGGCCATTAGCATGTTTTAACAATAGCATTACAATAATCAATGCATCCATACTTATCTCCTTTCCACTTTTGCAGCCTGTGAACAATGGCTACAGTAGTGTTCTGTTTTCGTAGTACCTTATTGTCTGCAACAGTGACATTTCAATTTTGAGAAATAAATAGACAGAAACATATATTTAATAGAGGGAAACGTTGCCACTTCCATGTTTTTGCTGTGAAAGTAATTTTTTAGAGGTTTAAAAATGCTTGGGGAAAAAGGACAGAAAGAAACATCGAAGATAAATAATGCATACTGAAGGCACCTCATTCTTCTTCCTGCCATTTGTGTAACACTGTGATTGCCTGCTTTAATGGATTGATGACACCTCTTCTCATCTGTATATAAGTGCCTTTAATCTTGCAGTAATATGTATTACATAAACTACAATCAAACACACACATATATATATTTATAACTTAATGGACTGAGAGAACTCCCTGCACACATTTTATGTAGTCTTACACACACAATCTTTCTGAAACAGGGGCCATAGCAGACACAAATATCCAATACCATTAAGTGACAGGTACATCTAAAATGTTGGAGGATCAGTTTGGATAAACATACCATTGCTCAGATAAATGAAGAACAAGATCAATCCATGCCACTGTTAGACTGTTCCCTGAAGAATACTTGAGTGTTTTGTCCAGTTTTAAATGGGTGAGCTGCTTATCCTAACTTCTTTCCCCTTAAAATACTGCGAGAACAAGTTTTCTAGTATATTCTGGTTTGGGCCATATGAAAGCAGCTTTTTTCATATTATTCCCACTTCCAGACACGGGCAAATCTAGAAAGTGCAGATGAGCACAGAATTGATCAAAACACCAAGAGTGGTCATACAACTTCTTCAAGCCTCAAAAAAAAAAAAAAAAAAAAAAAGTTTGGGGGGATCTCCATGTATTAAATCTGTTTTTTTTTTCTTCCTGTTGTTTATTTGTTTGTTTTTTGCATATGATAAACAATCAAAAATGTACTTATGGGAATATTTGTCAATGTGGCTGTTCTATCAGAGACAAAATAATTTAATTAGGGAGAGAAGAGGCTCTGCCAACCACTCCTAAGTAAAAAGATTTAAAAAAATTAAAATAAAATAAACTAGAGAACAAGTTGACAGTGAGGTTATTTTGATATTGAACCCTTTGTACCAAATACCTGGAAATCCCAGTCACAAAGAACAACTTAAAACATTGAGATGTCAGAATCTCATAGCACCTAACAGTAGTGCCAAGGAAAAGGATCCATATTATTCCTGACAATTGTAATGTTTGTTTTGTCACACTCCTTTGTTTGTATAGGATATTCTAAAACAACTTTTTTTTTTAATGACACCAAAGAAAAATCAAAATCTCTTGATGGTTTCGTATGAACAATTTGGTTTTCAGACATCAGCATTTTAAAATGGGTGCTTCAAATGTGAGAAAATATCCTCCAAAGCAGAAAAGCTGTTGCTCTAGTTTCTTTGTTTCAGTTTGTGAGTGTTTTGAAAACCATAGAGCAAATTCAGCATATAGGAAAGTGGACACAACTTCATTGACTTCAGTTGAGTTGTGCCCACAAGCATACTCTAAGAGTCAATATATACAACAACTGAAGATAGCGATGAGATTATCCCTTTAGGCTGCAACTTTTATTTATTAGACCTTTTAGTGTTTTCACAAGAAAAATCATCCGTCCTCACTCATTTCCTTTTGATTGCTGTTTAAACTGTAGTATAAACTATTCATTTTTCTGTGCATACACTTTGCTATCATATCAATAACCAAGAAGGCAATAAACAAGCTGGTTAATTCAGTCTTTTCCCACCTTTTGTCATTTAAGATCGCTCAAGTTTTTCTGTTCTTGCTGCTGCTGTTTTATTATTATTATTATTTGTCATTGTTGTGTACTGTGTTTGTGAGTGTGTGTGCACGTGCTAGTGGGGGTATCAGAAGAGGAGGTGGTAGTGGAAATCCAGCTACACAGCTCCTAAGAAGCAGATTCATTAATCATGGTCAGGGTTTGTAGACACAGCAATAAAAATCTAATTTAAACTTCAAAAAGGAATTGAATCTTTCTAATATTTTATTCATATAAACAATTTGAAAATGTTTTATTTTTAAATCAGAGGAAAGTTTTGTAGGAGAGTGAAAACAAAGAACTGCTTGTTAAAGGTCTGCATCGAGGAAAATGGAGGATTTTGTAGTTTTCTTACATGGCATTCCTGTGATGTCTTGTTGCCCAATTTTGTTATCAAACCCAAATCTGCTATGTGTTGTACATACAAATAGCAACAGACTCAGTCTAAAGGAAAAACAATGATGCTATAATTGTTTAACTTTGCTACTAACAATATGGAGATAAAATGTCATATGCAATAATCACAATGTGTAGCATTTGGGGAAAGGAGGCGGGGTGCATTAACACACTCATCCTCGGGCTTTTACCTGCTGGATTTTAGGATCTTTTGTTAGAGTTCATGCTCCATCATGACAGTTTAATGTAATTTATGTTATTACTGCCATTATTATTATCTGTATTTAAAACAGTTTCTTTAGTGATGCCTAATAGGTACTTGCCCATTGGCAGTAATGCATTTAGTCTCTCCAGATCTATCCTGCTCCACCCAAAGAAGAATTCTTTGCTGAGTGCTTCTGGCAGCATTACTTTTTTTCTTTTAGTATGACGATCTTATTTTCTTTTGATAAACTGCTTTCCTTCTTCTTGTCTATAGGGAATTTTCCAAACAGAAACATTCTCTCACACTCTAAGGTCTATTAAATAAATTGGGGCCAAGTCTTGACATCTAGAAATCTGGGTCTTTATATCATGGTTTACTTTCTGTCTGCATAAGTCACCCGCTCTTCCTCTGTTTTGTGCCTTAAACTAAGATAAGAGTTATAATTCTCACTGATAACTTTGGATCTTAAACAGGATCATAACTATGACACAACAGCTGCATTTTAGCAAGAGAGCTTCCTGTTTCTTCTACAGTGGCAGACTTTAAATGACTACTGCAATCAAAATGTTGTAGGTGAACTCTGTCAAGCCACAGAGTAATAGTGCATAAGTTCTGAGAAACTAACATGCTTTCATTTGGAATCTAGGTGTAATGGATAAGAACACCTATTTTCACATGTACAAATAGATAGGTTACAATAAGTTTTGCCACATTGTGTCATAACCCCAGTTGTGAATCTTTCTTGCCTGGGTAACAAGTTTTGCTGAGCTCTGGACCTGAGTCTGTCAGTACCCTCCATTCAGAGTTTTAGAACTTTTAATCCATTTAATGTATACCATGTTAATTTTACATTGTTCTAATTTTTAATACAAATGTCACGTAGTGCCAAGTTAAATGCCTTACAGAAGTCTAAGTATATTACATCAACCAAACTTGTAATCTCACTGTAAGAAGGTGAACCACACCCTCCTGGTCAGTCCGGGGATTAGCTCTTGAAGCTGACACCCGCTTGCATGGTTTACATGCCATCACTCCAATCCTCTCCTTCTTTATGGTTTGCAGCTCCTCTCTTGTTCCAGGACCTACAGCATCCTCTTTGTGACTCAGCTTTCCAGCTAGGTCACTCAGCAATCCCCCTTAAGGGGTACAGTCCATCAGCAGTCTGAGACAGTATTCCCATTCACTGCCTCAGGTCTATGCTACACCTTCAGTGGCTGGTAGGGGAACCAGGCCCAACCTCTACTCTATGTTCCATTCCAGGGACCCCCAACCCAGTAGTTCTGGGCTATCTTCTCTGAGCCCTTACTGCTCCTTCCCTGGACTGCTTCTACAACTCTGGTTCCCCTTCTGTCTCTGGGTGTACCAGGGACTGACTGCAGCTGCACATCTCTGAAGCTTCCAAACACTCCTACATCTTCCCAGAGAGTGATAACTGCCCTTTCCCAGCAGCCCCCATTTATTGCCAGGTACCTGGCTTATACAGGCCCTGTTTGTTCCTGCGTAGCTGAACCTGCTTCCAATTAGTTGCCTGCTCCCTAAGTATTCCGCAAGATGCAGTCTGTGGCATTAATTGGCCTACTTGACCATCTTAAGCCCTTTCAGTCCTGTGTGGAATGGACACCCCATCACACTCATCAAAAGAAATATCAAGTTAGTTTGTCAGATCTATGTTCCATGAACCTATGTTGATTGGCTTTAATTAAGTTGACCTCCTTTAATCCTTTATTAATCGAGTCCCATATCAGCCACTCCATTATCTTATCTGGGATCAATGTCAAACTGAAAGCCCTATAATTAACTTGGTCATCCCTTTTACCCATTTTGAATATTGGCATACCATTAACTTTCTTCCTGTCTTTTGGAGAGTCCCTGGTGTTCCAAGATTTATTGAAAAATCATCATTATCAGTACAATGAACTCTTCAGCCAGCTCTTTTAAAATGCCTGGATGCAAGTTACCTGGGTCTGCTGATTTGAATAAGTCTATCTTTATTACTTGGTGTTTAACATCCTCCTGAGATAGTAATGGAATGGAAATAATGTTACTTTATTATATGACTACATCATATGTATTTTCCCCAAATACAGAACAGAAATATCTACTGAGCATTTATGTCTATTCTGAAACATTGTTGAAAATTCTACCATTTCCACCTACTAAAGGATCAATACCATTGTTAGAATCCCCTCTCCCCTCCCCCCATATATTTAAAAAAATAATCTCATTTCTTTTCCTTAACTCTGCTGGCCACCAATTTCTCCTTGTGTCCCTTTGCTTCAATCTTCTTATAATTCCCAGATTCTGATTTATATTCATTACTAATAACATCCCCTTTCTTCTATTTGTTATTGTGAAAAGGTCAGCACACCATGTGGTGCCTTCTTATGGCTGGACACAGCATAGCAGCTCTCTCTTCCCTGGAGACTATGGCTGCTGGTTGCTGTGCTATGCGGTAGCCTGCTTCTTTCTGTGAATTGTCCCTCTGGCCAGGTCATTTCCAAGTCTCTACCCTTCTGGGGTAGCCCATAAACAAAAAAAGCAAGGGAAATTAACAGAAACAAATGGAGTTAGTATGAGATAGAGAAGGGAATGCCTCCCTCTCAGTATATATCAAGATCATGCCCTCTCTTTCTCCGGGGATGGACCTTCAGGCAATTGTTCTCAGGGAAGATCCTGCCTTCCTTCAGATCCTTCCTCAGGAAGCAAATGTTGAAGGTATTTTCTCTTCCCTGATATGCCCAAAAGTGAGCTGTTCTGCTTCCCTTTTTACTCCTCCTTGTCAGGGCCCGCTCCAGGAACCAGCTGAACAAGCTGGCACTTGGGGCGGCAGATTGTTGGAGGCGGCATTCTGCCCAATCCTAGGGTGGCACGGCTGCTGCTTTTTTTTTGTTTGTTTGTTCTTGTTCCTGTTCCACTCCGGCCGCCCTGTAGGGGGCGGCGGTGCAGAAAACCAGAGCGCCCTGCAGGGCAGTCCTCTTCCTTCCCTCCCCACCGACCAGAGCGGAGCCCTCGCGGCAGGCAGCAGGAGGCAGCGCAGCGGGAGGGGCCGTGTGGCAGCATCCCTGCTGTAACCCTGGCAGCCCCCTTCTCTCTCTCTCCCGCCCACTCCCTCCCCCCTAGCCAGTCCCCCAGCACCCGCTTTGCCATTCTGGGCGCCCCGTTTTGGTTTTTGTTTTTTTGCTTGGGGCAGCCAAAGAGCCAGAGCTGGCCCTGTTCCATGTCCTCTTTTTTTTTTTAAACCAATGTGGCCTTCTTCCTTGATTGCGGTTTTTTGGACATCTAGTAAAGTGTTCTTAATCAATTCCTAATTCTCATTCACATTTATCTGATTAAATACTTCATTCCAGATGATTTGGCTCCTAATTGTTTTCAGCCTTGTGAAACTGGCCATTTTAAAGCACCAACTACGTATATATCACAGTTCTGGACTTTATTTTGTTTGTGCATTATAAATGTAATGAAATCATTATAATTTACCTAAGTCTTGGTTCTGGTTGGTTTTGGTGACATGTGATATACCAAAGGTCAGACTGGATGATCTGGTGGCACCTTCTTGCCTTAAATACTATTACTTTTTCTCTGACTCTAAGCTACCATTACTGTTTATTCTGTGATCAGTTCCTCTTTATCTGTCAAGACAACATCTAATATAGAATTCCCCCATGTTGGAGACAACAGTGTTTAAGGTAGAAAATTGTCATCTATAATATTTGGAAATTCCAACAATGTTTTAATACTGACAGCATGAGGCCTCCAGAATATGTCACAAAGCTTTTTTCTACCACATTGTTGATAGGTACATAAGGAGCCGGTCACCTTGTTCTGTACTGTGATTTGGTGGTCTGTAGCAGACACCAACTAGTACCCCATATTGTATTTTATCAGTTAGGACATTTCTCTCTAACCATTCAAGATTGTTTTCTTCGAAGTTATCAATGGCTAGTTATCATGAAGATACTCCATCAAGATTCAGGCCCTCTCTGTTTCGATACTACCAAGGGACTATAACTTCTGTAGCTTTGAAGAATATTTTAAATTGTTCCATGGACAGGATCAAAAGGAACTGCTGAAGTCATCCAGTAACATTCAGAATGGCATCAAAAAAATGAGAAAGGAAATAAATGGAAGTTTGTATTAATTCCCCAAAAAGAATTTTTAAGTGTTTTTTTCCCCCGTAAGCATTGGATAGGCACAGAGGAAGAGAATGGAAAAGAACTATAAAGTGAGCCTAAAAGAGAATATTTAAGGGTCTTATTTTTTCTGTTTAAAGAGCAGAGGATATAACTGATCTCTTTCTGAACTTCTAAATTTGGGATGCTTCCCCCCAGCCTTCCATGCGAGTTTGTTTACGAGGTGAGTTTTGATTAGGAAACATGTTTTTAAGGGAATGCGAAATGAAATATAAAATGAATACTTTCCAAGGCTATAGGGGACCACTGTGATCATCTAGTCTCGCTTCCTATATAACATAAGCCATAGAACTTCCCCCAAATTATTTCTAGAGCAAATATTCTAGAAAAATGTAGAATATTAATTTAAAATTCTCAGTGATGGAGAATCCACCATGACGTTTGATAAATTGTTTCAATGGTTAATTAACCTCATCATTAAAAATGTACTCCTTTTTTCCAGTCTGAATTTGTCTACCACCAACTTTCAGCCTTTGGGTTGTTTTATACTGTTCCCTGCTAGATTGAAGAGACCTTTCTTAAATATTTGTTTTCTATGTAGGTTTGTTGGCATCCTTTTGTCTACAAGAGATGGTGGGAATTGCAATCTATGATGTAGATGGTTTGCAGTGTCTCATGTGACTGAATAGTCCAATCCAATCTTACCTATGTAGGTACTTAGAGACTAATTAAATTCACCCCTTAATCTTCACTTCGTTAAGTTAAAGAGATTCACCTCCTTGAGTCTATCAGTAAAAGGCATGTTTTCTGATCCTTTAATCATTCTCATGGTTCATCTCTGAACTATCTCCAATTTATTAACCTCCTTCTTGAATTGTGGGCACTAGAATTGATCATAGTATTCCAGCAGTGATCACACCAGTGCCAAATACAGAGGTAAAATAACCTCTCTATTCCTATTCGAGGTTCCCCTGTTTATGTACCCAAGGATCACATTCGCATTTTTGGCCACAATGTCGTATAGGGAGCTTATATTCAGCTGATTAACCACCATGACCCTTTTTCTGAGTCACTGCTTCCCAGGATAGAGTCCCCCATCCTGTAAATATGGCCTACATTTTTTGTTGCTAGATGTATAAATTTACATTTATCCATATTAAAATGCACACTGTTTGCTTCTGGCTAGCTTACCAAGCAATCCATACCAGTCTGTATCAGGGATCTATCCTGTTAATTATTTGCCACTTCCCCAATTTTTGTGTCATGTGCAAATTTTATCAGTGATGATTTTATGTTTTCTGCCAGGGCATTAATAAAAATGATAAACAGTGTAGTCCCATGAACCAATCCCTGTGGGACCACACTAAAAACCATTCGTTCAATGACAATTCTCTGTTTAAAATTACACTTTGAGACGTATCAGTTATCAAGCTTTTAATCCATGTTCCAAATTGATTTGATATCTTTCTAGTTTTTCAACCAAAATATTAAGTGCCTTACTAAATATAGTACATTAACATTATTACCTTTATCAACCAAATTTGTAATCTCATTAAAGAAATATCAAGTTAATGTGACAGAATTTATTTTCCATAAGCCCATGTTGACTGGCATTAATTACATTACCTTCCTTTAATTCTTTATAAGTTGAGTTCTGTACCAGCAGCTCCATTATCTTGCTGGGATTGATGTCAAATTGACAGGCCTATCATTAGCTGGTTCATTCTGTTTACCCTTTTAAAGTATTGGCACAACAATAGCTTTCTTCCCATCTTTTGGAGAGTCCCAGGTGTTTCAAGACTTATTGAAAGTCAACCTTAGTCGTCAAGCAAGCTTCTCAGACAGCTCTTTTAAAACTCATGGATGCAAGTTATCCAGATCTGATGATTTAACAATGTCTACCTTCAGCAGCTGCTGTTTAACAGATAACTGAGATACTAGTAGAATGGTAAGAGTGTAATCATTTGATATGACTGCATCATTCATAAGCACCATGGGCCACATTTTCCAGATTCAACTATGTAAATCTGGACTAACAGAGTAGAATTTGGTCTTCTGATTTCATTCCTAGTCATGAACTTCTCGTTAGAAAGTTCTTCAGTATTTCTTTTACAAGTTGTGTACTTTGTAGGGTAGTTGCAGTGTGAATGACATGTACTTTATTTATTTATTTACTTTAAAGAAACTCTGAGTGAAAATACTTTTAATGGGATTATTTGATACCAGCAGAATTAGAATTACATAAGGCCTATTCTACATGAATCAGTGTGACTCAGATGAGACAGCACTTGCAAGCTAATGTCACTGATGATGACCTCTGATTTTTATGATTCGCTGCACTTGCTACCTGAAGCAGTTTTAAATCAGCTTCTTGGTACTTATTGTTCCGAGTAAGTTTGGTGTTTAAATGTTGGTGAGTGTCCAACTGAAAAATCTTTAGGGTATTAGAAAAGCAGAAAGCAGATTTATAGTAACTGTATAAAAGTTAAAGAACTAAGTCTGAAAAATTGTAAATATAGTCTAATTATACCTGCTCACTTTCACCGTGTACTATCCTCTGAATTGTCTGTATCTTTTTTATGAGAAGATGTATCTTTCAGCTGTAGCTTCCTCACCTTGTGCTGTTGGTTGGAGACAGGATTTATAATGAAATCCAATATATCTTTATCAGACTGACGTCTTGTTGCAGTACAGCGGTTATCCTAACAAGGAGGAAGACATGCAAAACAGATACCTAACTAAAATTCTTCCTTCTGACTCTCTGTTACTCTTTTAAGATGTACTTTTTAAAGTGTCAAGATACCGTTACATTACTTTGAAGTCTAAACTGTTCTTAAAATGGGCATAAGTTACACTGATGTTCGCTTTAAGGTCCTGTTAATTTCCAGAGCAGTGTAAAGGGATCTTAATGCAAATGCAAATGCAAATCGGACCTTTATTCAATCTTTTTCTGCAGTAATATTTGAAACAGGGACATTAGTCATCTACAATTGGTGTTCTGTCAATATATGTCCTGTATAGCTCTATTCTCTTAGGATATAACTCTACAATGTATCAAAGCACAGACCATCTTAAAATAAGATGTTTTCTGAGCTTTCAGGGACCAATTGGACTTCAGTCCAGGCTGTGAAATATGCTTCGTGAGGTTATATAATGAGACATACCCCTCGTGATCCTCTAGTTCCCTCAACATCCATAGAATCCAATATTGTCTCTGAAAGAGTGGGGACTGTGGATGTGGAAGAGGGAGCTGTACTGACAAGCTATTAAGAGAGGCAAGTAGCCTATCTTTCTCCTTTGAGTGTTGTTTGTACAGATCCCAACTCCTGGGAAACTGACTAGCAGGTTTAAGGAGGCAGGTTTAAAGAGATGACTAATTGTTTAATGAACCCAAGCTGGCCTTTTATGGCCAGGTCAATAAATAATGCCACATAAAGTTATGGACTAAGTCCCAGGTAACACCCTTACATATTTCTGCAATGGGAATATTACATGGCAGGTGTACAATGCAGGCATTCATTCCTCGGGGGGTCCAGTTCCCTGATAAACTGGAGTTGGAAGTGGACTTAGGGGAAGGCATCCTCAAAAGAAGCTGGAGAATAGGGTTGTGGGTCTTAATGTCTAGTACAGTACGGAGACAAACCACTTTGAGGGGAGGGTAGTGGGATCCCAGCAAAGGGCTGGGTTGAGATGTGGAAGGGTGAGGGTGGGAGTGGGTGCGGTAATGGTAATCCTCCACCAGGTGGATATGATTAAGGTAGGAATCATGACCTGCACTGTATGAGTTATTGTCACAGTTCCCACCTTTTACGTTAATAAAGTTATGTCTTAATTAAACCATATCCCTGGTATCTTGTCTTCCTGCATGCCTGTGTAAGGATCAGGTCCTGCAGCACAGCCAGTCTCTGGGGAACATAACAAGCACACCTCGCGTGTGTTCAGGCTGCCTGATTAGCTACACCACCTGCTGGGGGAAGCATCAGTAGACCAACTCTTAGGCCCAGAAGCATTTTGGCAGATGCTCAAACATTTGCCCATGGCCATGTTAGTTCCTGCGCCTGCTTGTTCCTAGCCCTGTTCCTGCCTTGGGTAACCCAGTCCCTTAGTTCTAATTCCTGACTAAAGCCCCAGTGGCAGAATGTCTTCCAGGAGAAGTCTTGGACACAAGCTGCCTACAACTACTATTGGCTCAAAGGCCCTATAATTAGCTAATGAAGGCCCAGAACTAGGAAATTCTGGCTGGGGAAGGAACATGATCAGAGTGTCCATGGAAGTGTTGAGGTCATTGCTATAAAAGCCTCCACAGTTTTTAAAATCTGACCATGTAGTATTTTTCAAATACAATATAATCTAGTACACTGTTTTTTCTACAACCTTACAGATTGTTTACAAGCCTTGTGATTTTAACTGTGATTTACATTTTAAGCCCTGGTGTAACAGATTTAAGCTATTCTCAAGTGTGAAGGCTGGGAACAATCAAAGAAAAGTTAGGGTTTTTTTTTGTTGTTGTTTCTGTTTGCTTATTTTGGGTGAGACATAGAACAGAAGCCAGAACAAGATGAGCAAAGAAACATATGCCAAATGTGCCAAAACCAGAAGAATTGTATTCAGATTTCTGCATATTCTACCCTGGAAAAAAGCCAGCTGAGATAAGAATTCTCCTCATTGATTATGACAACGGAGGGCAGACAACTTATCAGGATCAATCTGAGGTCCCAGAATCTATGCATTGGCAGGAAACTGACCCTCCAGCTTACAACTGAACCCAGAATGGATGCAGCTGGAGAGAGAGAGAGAAACTTCAACTGGAAACTCTTCAAATCCAAAATGAATTGGAAGAAAATGAAAAGAAATGTCAACATGAAATCAAGATGTGGGAACTAACAGTGGACACTCCTCAAGCAATAATCAATCCTACCCAAGGAACCCTCCTGTGGGACAAGTTGTTCCCTGAATACAAAGAAACAGAGTATATTGAAAAATATTTTGCAGACTTTGAAAGTCTCTCTGAAGTACATAAAATTCCAGAGGACAAGAAAGTTCCCACAGTGACTGCAAAACTCTCTAGTAAAGCTTTAAATGTATTTAATGACATGCCAATTGGAGAATCAATAGAATAGGTCTCTGACACCTTTATGTTCTCTGATTCCATATGATTTATCTGTATTTTATCCTTCTGTCAGTTGAGTATTGGCATAATATAGCAAACGTTTTTCACTACAGTTTTGGAAAGAGATATATACAATGTTCTTGCATACATATGGTGATCACTTACATGCATATTACATTAGCCATATGTATTAGAATGATTTTTTCCATAATGTTGAGTGAATATTTTGTTTCTTTCCTAAGCAGTGGTACCATTTATTCATGAAGGCTATAAGATTAAATTCTTTTTTTGGTGTGCAGTGTTTGAGTACCACAACTCCCATTGCCCTTTAAGTGTGAAGACTTTGCCATCCCTTGTAGGATTAAAATACTTGAATTTCCCAGTCTTGCTTTCTCAGACTTGGAAGGAATGTTCATTTCAGATGTCTTTGATTCATGTTAACAGAGCATGAAATAAACAAAAATTTATCATGAGGGTTTCATAGCACTAATTAACTAGATGTGCTGACATACCATGGATTTCATTTACATCAATCTCACAACAGGACAAAAATGCTTTTTTTTTTTTTTTTTTTTTGCAAGTGCCTCTCTTGTCTCTCCCTCCCAAAATAATGTGGATTAATTAATGCCTGCAAAAATTAGTAACCAGTGAACCAAATAAAAGTGATGTTTGCTTTTGCACCATATAAAGTATCCCCTAGAAAACATTGTGAGACATGATGATATGAATGATTCTTGTGGATCATATCAAGATACATGGAAAATAACCTGCGCTGTATGGTTAGTCATTTAGTCCAACACAGATTGTTTTTGCTACTTGAAAGTGGGGAAAGGTTGGTGACTCAAAAGTCTTAATTTCCTCCCAAATTAGGAATTGTGAATTGTTCTGACCTACTTGCTTCTGATTTAAACAAAACCAAACTCTTCCCGATAGTTGGAGTAAAGATTTATTGGGATTTTCTTAATTGGGGTGCAAGGAGATTTCAGGCCCAGACATGTTTCGGTATTCACCAAGAAGGTTGGTGATGATTGGATGTCTAACATAGTGCATGCTAGTGAAAATGAGGTAGGAACAGAGTCTAAAATAGGGAAAGAACAATTCAAAAATTACTTAGACAAGTTAGATGTCTTCAAATACCAGGGCCTGATTAAATGCATCCTAGAATACTCAAGGAGCTGACTGAGAAGATATCTGAGCCATTAGCAATTATCTTTGAAAAGTCAGGGAAGACGGGAGAGATTCCAGAAACCTGGAAAAGGGCAAATAAAGTGCCCATCTCTAAACAGGGAAATAAGGACAGCCTGGGAAATTACAAACCAGTCAGCTTAAATTCTGTACCCAGAAAGATAATGGAGCAAATAATTAAGAAATAATTTGCCTAGAAAATAATGAGGTGATAAGTAACACTCAGCATGGATTTGTCAAGAAAAAATCATGTCAAACCAACCTGATAGCTTTCTTTGACAGGGTAACACACCTTGTGGATAGGGTGGAAGCAGTAGATGTGGTATATCTTGAATTTAGTAAGGCTTTTGATGCTGTCTCACATGACCGTCTCATAAACAAACTAGGGAAATACAACATAGATGGAGCTACTATAAGGTGGGTGCATAACTGGTTGGAAAATCATTCCCAGAGAGTAGTTTTCAGTGGTTCACAGTCATGCTGGAAGGGCATAACAAGTGGGGTCCTGCAGGGATCGGTTCCAGGTCCGTTTCTGTTCAATATCTTCATCAATGATTTAGATAATGGCATAGAGAGTACACTTATATAGTTTTTGAATGATACCAAGCTGGGAGAGGTTGCAAGTGCTTTGGAGGATAGGATTAAAATTCAACATGATCTGGACAAACTGGAGAAATGGTCTGAAGTAAATAGGATGAAATTCAATAAGGACAAATGCAAAATACTCCACTTAGGAAGGAACAATCAGTTGCACACATACAAAATGGGAAATGACTGCCTAGGAAGGAGTACTGCAGAAAGGGATATGGGGGTCATAGTGGACCACAAGCTAAATATGAGTCAACAGTGTAACACTGTTGCAAAAAAGCAAACATCATTCTGGTATGTAATGACAGGAGTATTGTAAGCAAGACATGAGAAGTAATTTTTACACTCTCCTCCACACTGATTAGGTCTTAACTGGAGTATTGTGTCTAGTTCTGGGCACCATGTTTCAGGAAAGATGTGGACAAATTGGAGAAAGTCCAGAGAAGATCAACAAAAATGATTAAAAGTCTAGAAAACATGACCTATGAGGGAAGATTGAAAAAAATGGGTTTGTTTAGTCTGGAAAAGAGAAGACTCAGATGGGACATGATAACAGTTTTCAAGTACATAAAAGGTTGTTACAAGGAGGAGGGAGAAAAATTGTTCTTCTTAACCTCTGAGGATAAGACAAGAAGCAATGTGTTTAAATTCCAGCAAGGGTGGTTTAGTTTGGACATTAGGGAAAACTTCCTAACTGTCAGGGTGGTTAAGCACTGGAATAAATTGCCTAGGGAGGTTGTCAAATCTCCATCATTGGGGATTTTTAAGAGTAGGTTGGACAAACACCTGTCAGGGATGGTCTAGATAAGACTTAGTCCTGCCTTGAGTGCAGGGGACTGGACTAAATGACCTCTCAAGGTCCCTTCCAGTTCTATGATTACTCCGAGGCCAGAGCCACAGTTGGTGAAGCTACCCTGATTTACCCCATTTGCTATTCTTGCCCGTGTTTTTAATGTGACTTTGCTATAAGACATTTTAAGCTACTTGTAAAACTATGAATTGCATTGAGGTAGATTTGATCCCTGAGAGAGATTCCTTGGCATCCTTCTTCCTTAGTGTATATCCAGCCTTTGTTTATTGTACTAGACTAAGGCTACAGGCTATGAGTATCTCACAGTTTTGCATCCGACTTGTTACTATTGGCTCTCAAGAGTGTTTATTTTTTCAGATTTTTAATTATGAAGAGTTTTCATATTCAGAGCAGTTTCACTACAAGAAGTTTTAAAGACAATTATCTGCATGTATATAATATATCTCATATGTATATCAATTTGTGGTGCTGTTTCTTATGCAGAGATCATTCACCAACCACTGAAATGCATGTACCTCTGAGATGAAACATAGCAAAAAAGGAACCACAATGCTAAACAACAGGTTATGATAGGAAGTGAAGAACACCACCTTATACAGTTGATACGTCTCATTTGAAATCATCTCCAGTGACACATTGACCCCTAGCACCGTGCAAAATAACTGGTTGGCAATTGAATAAGAGAATATTTATACTGTAAATTCTCTGGGGAAAGAACTGTTTTTTTTTTTAAAGCTGCGTTTGTACAGCACCTAACAGAATGGGGCCCCGGTCCATGATTTGGGGCTTCTAGGTGCTACTTCAATACTAACATCAAATAATAATAATAACTGAGTTACCACTTACTAAATCATCAACACTACTAACTACATCAGAAAACTGACAAAATACACAAGTAAATTAATCTTGCTGTGTAGTGGGTTAGGAGTTGTTTCAGCCCCTCTGGCTTGTAGGGTGGCCACTTTGACTCACTGTGTCACTCTGCGGTCAGTCCAGTCACAGGAGGAATTAGCAAATCAAGGGCAGCAATCTATGGGGCCCTGGTCCTCAAGTATGGCAGAGCAGCAAACAGTTAAGGGGCCCTGGCCTTCAGAGAGAACAGAGCCATAATAAGTCTAGGGAGCTCTGGCTCTCAGGCAGGGCAGAGCAGCAAACAGTCTATGGGGCTCTGGCTCTCAGGCAAGGCTGTTTGGCCTAAGGTAAGGAGGCTGTCACCCCAGGGGTGGGGTTGACAGCTGGGGATAGGGGGACCAGGGCCCACCCAACTTCACCGGGTCCCAGCCTAGGGCCCTGACAGTGGCAGAGGGTTCCGCCACTGGGTCAGCGGGGATACCACTGAAACATGCCAACCCGAGCCCTGACACCAAAACCGGACTAGAGTCTGGTTTCCCTGGGCTATTTCTCACCACAATCTGGGGTGTGGGCTCCGGCTTCCAAGCGTTCTCCATCTCCTTGGGGTATTTGGCCACCAGCAATCTGAGCAGCTCCTCTCCAGACTCGGTCTTATCTAGGGGCAGGGCGCTACTGAGTTTGGTAGCAGGCCCTGAGGCCTGCAGAAAGCAAGAGATGCCTGTCTTCTTCCAGGGTTCTCACCCAACTGAGCTGGAGGCTTCGCCTCTTATACTTCCTGTCCCACCTCTCAACTTTAGGGGTGAGTGGTGGGCCTGGCCTGGCTCCACTCATCTGGGCCTGGCCCGGCTCCACCCATCAGGGCCCAGAGAGAGTTCTCTCCTGCTGTGGCTCGGAGGAAGGCCACCCTGTCTCACTACATGCTGAAATAGTTATCTTAAAGTTATCCATTCATCTCATCCAAAGTCAATCAATTGGGTTTGCTCAGTTTGCATTTGACAGAAGCTATAAATTGAAAGTAATGGATGCTGTCCATAACTCTTACATCTGGACTTATATTAGCTTCTAAGTTTACCATACTCTTTGACAATGTTCAGTGCTGTGCCTGAGGAGGTTTTCATTCCATGACTTCACATTTGCTATAGTTAGTTCTAAAACCTGATAATGAATTGAAGAAATTCAATTTACAATTTTTATTAAAGAGATCATCAGCATTTCTATAGTCTACACAGGTACATTTGTGAGGATTATTTTGTTTTCTCAAGAAGACTTTTATATGTTGATTTTCTCTTTTTCTGGTGAAGAGGAGACATAGATTTAACAGAAAAGGTGGATACTAATGGAGACAGGCAGCAACTTCCTTTTTGGGAGGACTATATAGACATTTTAAGTAGTTGTGTTTGACAAAGTCTATTGAGATACTTGTAAATAGTTTTAATCCAATTTGGGATGTGGCTTTTAATTTGCAGAGAGTCTTTTGGTTGTAAGCCATTGTGATTTATTCAAAAATCTTTTTTCTGTATCTAGAGATAACAACACAATAGCAGAATATTTCAACAAAGACAAATAGACCTCTAAGATTATTATCATAGACTAATATTAGTAGAAGTCCCTTTTGGTTGTGTCAGTTTTTGGGTTCCCAACTGTAAATAACTAAATATGGCCTGATTTTCAGAAAGTACCAGGCACCCTGTTGATAACAGATCATTTTAGGATATCAAGTTGGGCACCCAAAAATCACCCAAATTCCCATCACTTTTTGTAATCTTTGCTATGGGACCTAACCCTTTTATTTCTGAAGTCAATGGAAGATTTACCAATATTCCAGTGGCAGAGGAAGCCTCTGGTCCTCAAGGAATCAATTATGAAACATTTAGAGGAGAGGAAAGTGATCAGGAACAGTCAGCATGGATTCACGAAGGGGAAGTCGTGCCTGACTAACCTAATTGCCTTCTATGATGAGATAACTGGCTCTGTGGATGAGGGGAAAGCAGTGGATGTGTTATTCCTTGACTTTAGCAAAACTTTTGATACGGTCTCCCACAGTATTCTTGCCGCCAAGTTAAAGAAGTATGGACTGGATGAATGGACTGTTAGGTGGATAGAAAGCTGGCTAGATCGTCGGGCTCAACGGGTAGTGATCAATGGCTCCATGTCTAGTTGGCAGCCGGTTTCAAGCGGAGTGCCCCAAGGGTCGGTCCTGGGGCCGGTTTTGTTTAATATCTTTATTAATGATCTGGAGGATGGTGTGGACTGCACTCTCAGCAAGTTTGCAGATGACACTAAACTAGGAGGCGTGGTAGATACACTAGAGGGTAGGGATCGGATACAGAGGGACCTAGACAAATTAGAGGATTGGGCAGAAAAAAACCTGATGAGGTTCAACAAGGACAAGTGCAGAGTCCTGCACTTAGGACGGAAGAATCCCATGCACTGCTACAGACTAGGGACCGAATGGCTAGGTAGCAGTTCTGCAGAAAAGGACCTAGGGGTCACAGTGGACGAGAAGCTGGATATGAGTCAACAGTGTGCTCTTGTTGCCAAGAAGGCTAACGGCATTTTGGGCTGTATAAGTAGAGGCATTGCCAGCAGATCGAGGAACGTGATCGTTCCCCTTTATTCGACATTGGTGAGGCCTCATCTGGAATACTGTGTCCAGTTTTGGGCCCCACACTACAAGAAGGATGTGGAAAAATTGGAAAGAGTCCAGCGGAGGGCAACAAAAATGATTAGGGGTCTGGAGCACATGACTTATGAGGAGAGGCTGAGAGAACTGGGATTGTTTAGTCTCCAGAAGAGAAGAATGAGGGGGGATTTGATAGCAGCCTTCAACTACCTGAAGGGGGGTTCCAAAGAGGATGGAGCTCGGCTGTTCTCAGTGGTGGCAGATGACAGAACAAGGAGCAATGGTCTCAAGTTGAAGTGGGGGAGGTCCAGGTTGGATATTAGGAAAAACTATTTCACTAGGAGGGTGGTGAAACACTGGAATGCGTTACCTAGGGAGGTGGTGGAGTCTCCTTCCTTGAAGGTTTTTAAGGCCCGGCTTGACAAAGCCCTGGCTGGGATGATGTGAATTGGTCCTGCTTTGAGCAGGGGGTTGGACTAGATGACCTCTTGAGGTCCCTTCCAACCCTGATATTCTATGATTCTATGAATCAGGCCCTTATCTTGGGTCAGAGTAAGGCTGGTTATGTAAAAGGGCACTTTTCTGTCTTAAGAAATATCTATTCATATTTCTCACATAGCAGTTGACTCTTAGTAGTACAGGATAGTAGTTAAATGTGAGTCTTCTTTAGGGTTTTATAGTATATTGCTTTAAAGATACCTAGGTGTAGAGTTTTTCCTTCTTTATGTTTTTTTGTTGTTGTTTGTTTTTGCCTAAGGATATGCCTTTCCTGCAGCTGAGAGCATGCTTTCCAGCTGAGACAGACAAACAGTTAGTGGGACAACATGGGCAGTGGCTTGGGGTAGCTACCCAACTACATACCAAGGACAGGTTTGTACACAGATGGTTAGTTCAAGCCACTGCCTGTGCTACATCTGGTAACACTACTTTTAGCATGCTAGCTGGAGTAGAGTAGGCATGTCTGTCTACCTGAGCTGGGAATTATGCTCCCAGGTGCAATATAGACATACTTTATACGGTTTCTGGGTAGCCAATGCATGAGTTAAACTCTCTGAGGATCTTCGATTTGTTTGAAGGCTTTGTATGCTGGCTCTACCTATGGTGAGCATCATTCAATGTCATATTTATTGCAAATTTTGTAGGAAAGGGAAAAGAATCCATTTATCTTTTTTTGTAAATTCATTAATTGCTTTTGTTGCTTCATTTTCATTCCATAGCTGAAGAGCCTGTGACCTTTGTTTCCCTTTTCTTAATAATTTTTCAGAACAAATTTCAGGGATCCCTGTATGGTTACAGACAGCAAGACACTGAGTTCTCTCCGGACAGTAATTATTTTCTCCAATATATTTGGGTCATGACTGGCTTTGTGTTATGCGTCTAAATTTGCTGTTAGATTTTTTGGTCTTCTTACAAGATATTTAACTCAGTGAATGTGGGAAAAATCTTAGAAATGTGGGCTGAGCTGGTCCCCACAAAGCTGAGTGAACAAAAAAATCAAACTAGAACTATTCTATGTAAACTGGCCAGCTGGAGTATTGCCATTTATAGAAAGAATACTGTTCACCTGTAATTTACTTTTTGTCCCTGAGGAATGGCCACATGGAAGCAGCTAGGCATTCACACCTGCTGACCAATGAGATGTTTATTTTGATATGCTGTCATATAACATTTTAAGGCCCAAGTCTGACAAAATTTAACTCATATGGCCATATTGTGCCTTTAAAAGGTAGAGCCCTAATCTGGGGAAGGATGTGCAGAACATCTTGTTGGGCTGTGCAGAGACCACACAGTGCAGTAGGACTTCTGCTGACTGATACAAAAGGGGAGTCAGGTGATCACCATGCCCTGCCCCATCCAGCCCTCTCTGGAGAGGCTAGCCCTTCCACTCCCTCATGTGCAAGTCTGGTGCTGTCCCTATGTTCTCAATGCACATTGTAGCTGGTTTCTGTGCAGGAGTGAAAGGACAAACAGGAGTGAAAGGCTCTTTCCCCCTTCCCTTCTTCCTTACCTGTGCAAGACCAGTCAAGCTGACCACTTCTGGTTGTTGAGAAGACTCCATCATGGCTTATTGGGGGATTTTGATACCTACTTGACCTATTGATACAGCTCTAAAACTAAGAGCTCATTAGATTCACCCTAGTGTTTTTCTTCAAGGCTTTGTTCATTTTTAAGTAAAAAGTTATTTTTTCCTTTAGTACCTGATAATATAGGCATGATATTGTGCTCATCGGCTGGTGAGAATTCACAATGCAGTTGTACTTTGAAACAATGATGAAGAGTGAAAAATATAACTCCTGTGCATGTGTAAATGAACACATTTAAATTGGTACCACTGTAACATTTCTTCAGTCATTCTTTACAAATTATGAAGAATTACAGTTGCCTAATAAAAGCAAATGTAATATTGACTCCCTGGCTTTCAGAAATGAGATTTGAACCTAGGACTTCTGGATCTAAAAGCATGAGTTGCTACTGCCTGGGTAAAAGAATTAGCTCTGTTAACTAAGACTCTAGCAGGTTCATCAACCTCTAGCTGTGGTCCAAACACCAGTAGATGATGGCAGAACACCACATTGCATTCGTTACACTAGCACCACTATTACACTGCTTTGTATGACTATAGTGTGCAAATGAGAGTGAATAAAAACATCATATGACAGAAAACTACACACAACACAGAATATATTCAGCGAACAAATATTTTCATCACCTTAAAGAAAACAGCTTTCTTCAGAGAAAGGACCTGATCTAACTCCCATGGAATGTAATGGAAAGTCTTCAACAGGAGTTGGACTGGATAATAACCCAGACTTATCCTGGGATGAGAGTGATGCTGTAGCAGTCCAAAGGAGGAAGGGGGGAAAGGAGAGGGAAGGGGTGGGAGGAAGAATTATATTGGAATTAGAAGATTTATGATGCTATGAGATGGCTAAACCATGAGTAATGTTCAGACCACTAGATGCTCTCCATTACAAGAAAAAGAAGTCACAGGGAGTAAACACATTCAGTTTTTGAATTAACTTTCACCTTTGTCTTCAATGTGTATTTTTAAGAATCCATCTTAGGAATACACAACAGAAAATGAAAACAGAAAATCCATATCTTTGAGTCTCGGTATTTCATTATTATTCTTTAACTCAGACTACACAACCCAGTATCACTAAGTTCAGAGAAAATGATAAAGGATTTATACTTGTGCAGTGCATATGTTATGTATCAGATATTTTAGGCCAAGATCACCAATAATGGAGGTCTCTAGCAATCATTCAAAGGGAGAACTTTACTCCAGAATGTCAGCAGGTTTTGTGATTTAAAAACAAGTCATTGTGATCTACAGAATTTTAAATAAATGCAGTAAGCATGAATGATGTGTGTAGAATTAATCACATCTGCATAGTTAAAGACACATAAATCAGATCAAATCCTTTAGCAAAATCATACTACCTGTGATTTATGGAGTCCATCAATAATGAAATGTTGCCGAATTAACATTTTAATTAGTTTAAATGCATGTTCTTATTATGTTCCCCCAATAAAATATTTTATTTTAATTGCTTCATACTTATAGGAAAATGGCTAAACAACATCTTAAGTAAGAAATAACTTAGGGCAAAGACGTGTTATTCAGAGATAATTTCATCCCCTGGGAAAATATTCCAAATGTGTTTGTTATGGAAAACAGTACAACTAAATGCAGTGCAACAACAGTGTGTGGGGGAGGGGGGAGAAGAGAGAGAGAGAGAGAGGGAGAGAATCACGCAGACAGTGCCAGTCAGGGGAAGGAAGAGGAGAGAGTTAGTTTACAAAAATAAAGTTAAACACTACAGTCAGAGGAAAAACTAAAGGACCACTGCTACCCCTTTGCACCACTCTTCATTTATTCAAATTAAAGAAACTAATGCTTAAACATGAACCATTTTAAATTAAAGAGGAAAAATATATGGACGCAGATCAGAAAAAACAAAAACATCCTCCTAAATTCCATGCTACAGTAATTATCCTGCATAATACCAAAGCTAGATAGAGGATGTGCTGAATTTGGCCCTAACTAAGTACAGCTTTATATTTCCCCACCATATGAAAATCCATCACTGGCCCAAAACAGGAGATAAATCCATCGATGTTCTTGTTTGAAAATAAAACTGATTCTCCATGATGCTTTGTAGTCCTAGAATTCTTTGAATATAAACTCCCCATGATCCTTTGTGCATGAACCAAAGTGTTTTGTATCTATAATTCCAGGCACACTGAACTTCAGTATTACTGAATGGTGTAATGTGTATAATATTTTTACCCTGACCCTGTTGACCTGTGGAGAATTTGTCCCGATGTCCAGGAAAGGACCACTTGTGGATGTTGAGGGATACTTGCTATTGAAAATGTCGTAGGTGATCAATGGCATAATGACCCTTTCAGAAATGGTTTTAGCTCATTAGGGATTACTTATTGCCACAGGAGTTTTCTATAATAAGGACTTGGTTACAGATATCTTTAGTATATTAATTTGATATGCTGAGATATAATAAAAGGGCAGATATCTTTAGCTTATAGATTAGGTAAACTAAGATATATTAAAAAGAATCCCAGGTGTAGATCATTTACGGGAAAGGAATTTCCTTTGTCCTAGACATAGTATGAAGAGCAGAGTTCCAGGGAGCTAGTTAGGACTGAGTCAAGCTACAATCACATTTCCAGTCTTCAGACTGGTTGGTAATGTGTAACCTTTCTTTCTGTATTCTATATTGTGCTTTATTCATCTTGACTAATCTTTGATTAATACATTCCAATTGAGCCTGATTACATGACCTCTTAATAATGACAGAACAGAACTTAGACCCAACTCTCCTGAGTATAATCTGAGACAGGTACATGAATTCTAATAAGTAAAGAGAAACTATTTTCTAAATGGAGGAACTATTGTATGATGTTGACCAGCAGCAAAGATTTGTCTTCTCCACTACCAAACCAAATAGGAGGGGTTGGTTTTCCATTAGGTATTCGCAGACACTGAATGTGACCACAGGACCTCGTGCGATCACATTGATCCATTCCAATCAGGACAGCAATCTGAAACTGCAGCTGTTTTCCACCTTTCAAGTTGCCAGTCACAGATAATGCTGATGTTCTCTCTTGGTCACCCAAAAATGGGAGCCATCAAAGGGAATGAGGAGCTACAGCTGGGTACTGCTATAAGAGCCAGTCAGATATGGCACAGAATCTGCATTACCAGTGCCCCATGCATTTCTACCCAGCAACATTTCATTCCATGAAGACCACCTACCTCATTAGACATGAGGGAACAATACGTTTCAGTTCATTCCATCACATCCCTCTCCAATATGCCCGAATAAATTATTTTCTACATATCCAATCCTCATATAAAAACAAATACATTCACTGAATACGTAGAATCCCTAGGTACATCAAAAGCTGCTATGAAGCCTTCAGTGGGCTTCCTGCCTCTGAGTGCCTTTCCACCTGAAGTGATATGGAAAGTTAGAAGAAAATGTAGTGATGGTTGTGAGGGATATAGCACAGGATGGAAATGAAGTCCTGGTGAAGTCCTTGTCTTCTCTGAGGTAAGACAAAGTTGGAGACTCAGGTGGGGACTTGGCTTTTAAAACACACATCCCTCAAAATGAGAGCTGTAGCAAGGTTAAATAGAGGTTATAAGGAGTGTGCTAAACGCAGACCAACCATTTGAAGCATGATGTTCTAATCATAAACAAGTTTCAGTCTAATTTTTTTTCTTACAGGATTAAAACTCTAGGAAGGTTAACATAGCTGTTAGAAAGAGTGTCTCTTTTGAAGTTATGGGATACAATGCCCAGGGAGGAGTGCAAGATCAAAATCTTCAGTTGATAATGAAAATAGATTCCTCTCCTTCAATGTCCAGTTCTCATCTTTTTTCATAAGAATGAGGGATCAGAATTATAATGTCTCAAGTGTTCTACTTTCTGTAATACTTTGACCATTTCAGTGTTCTAGTTTTGATTGCTGATCATGCTGCTCTTTTCCCACAGGTCACTGGAGCTGTAAACAGAGCAAGGAAATGACAATGAGATAAATAGAAGACTAGTACAAGTATCAAAGGAGCACAACACATAACTGCAATTTATAAAATATTTGAAAGTATTGTATTCTGATACTTCATTCTTCGGACAAAGATAAGAAAAAAAGAACAATTATGAACCATGCTTATGACAGTGTGAATGGGAAATGGTAAAAACCTAACTTGTTCTTACTATATTTTTAAGGTTCAATTTCATGGTGCTCCTTTGATGATGTTTCTGAACTTAATACAATGTAATTATAGAATATTCTTGAGATCAAATGTCTTAGTCAGCCAATCAGAACATTGGAGTCCTAAAAGGCATATAATATTGTACTTTGATATTCAAGGCTGACTGGCTAGTAACAACTTTCGGTTAAATAATCCTGCTGAACAAGAGAAGAAATATTTAGGCAGAATATAGCTTTAAAAAAACTCTCTGGACCATGCAAAAGTGCAGTTCGACTATTTCACTGTACAGATACACAGACATTCATGTGAGGCTTTATTTTTTTCATGGTCTTCCCTGAAGATTTCAATAAAGAAGATATGTGTGCAAGACATTTAAGATTTCATATGTGACGTATTGTGTGTTGTGTGCATACGTTATATGCACTGTTCACTGTTTGTACAGTTTGTAACCCCTGCTGGTTTCTTCAAATGGAGAAAACAACTGAAGACACTAAGCTTTGTGCTCACTGAGGTTTCACCAAGGAAAAAGCAATAGGTTATTAGTCTGCCCCAGATTTTGGGGTCTGGCTGAGCTGAGCATGGCTCAGGGGGAGAAAGGTGGTTCTAATAAAGAAATAGCCCCTAGCATAATTTACAGAATCTCTAAATTATACAGGCCTAATGGTTGTCTAAGAACCACTCTGCCAACCAAAGATCACAGGAGTGCATTACACTGAGATTCTGTCCCATCTTGCTCTCTTCCTATCCTTTCGTCATCCCCAACATTCTCCCTGCACTCAGGAGAGTAGTGTAAACAACTTCATAACAACATGGAGAAATATTACATCAGGGGAATCCCCAGCTGGCCTCATAGGGCAGGTCTCTGTCCCCTTTATATTGCCAGAGGGACAAGGTGAATGGAGGCAGGGACCAGAATGTAGCCCTATATTTTCAGAAGGACACAAGTTGAGATCAAGATAATTATATCCCCAATTTGTGGGCAACCTAGGCAAGACACTCCTTATAGCCTTCTCAGTTTTTCTTCATTTTTATGTCTCTGATTTTGATCTTGGGAGAGGACATTCATCATGCCAGTAGTTGACTTTGTTTACAATTGGAAGTAACAGTATTGAACATTTAAAAGTAATTCAGCTCCAAGGTTTAGCATTATTAGAAGCATCATTAAAGTAGCAAAGTAATTGTACACATTCTGCTTAGCATGCCTTACTTTGTCAGTCTTCAGATACTAACGTATATAAAACTTATCCCTTCTAGGGATTTCTAAAAGCTTTTATTTTTAATTGGAGTAATCTGCTCCACATAACTGTCCTGAAAATTTACCAACCCAGTGATAAAATTTACTTTTCTGTCCTCAACCATGATTGATAATAAAGAAAATTAATTAGATTTTATTTGCTCATCAAGTTCGCTCATCCAAGGTAAGTGACCAAGTAGAATTTTGTTAAATTGGTTTATACAGATAGTTAGTAAAACTAAACTGCATGCTTTCCACAATGCTTATTTTTCACGGTAGTTTGCATTCCTGTGAGACATTTGTTTCTTTCTAGGCACTGTGAATAATCCAACAATAATAAAATGTATACCTTGCTAAAGCTGGTATTATCCCTAACTTAGAACTTGCTGACTTTAAACTTTGGAAAACCCTTGTGAACCTTACTATCCTTAATGTATGGGCCAACAAGCTTGTAAAATTTTGTAGTTGGTCTATTATACATTTTAGAAATAGCTTTATAGCGCTTGCATAGAACACTTCCCAGAGATGGTACAGCATTCAACACCAGCATCACTTTAAAGGCAAAACACCATAGATAATTTTTAAATCATCAGTTTTCAGATTGTTGGATAGCGGAAATCTAATGTGTTGTTTTTTTCTTGTGTTCAGTGCTGTCCTAATGATGAGAAAAATTCATTGTGAAAATTGAGTACAAACCAACTAATATACTTTTATGTGGTGTGCACACTAACTTAAGACAATATTAGCATGATTAATTATAACATCAAGAAAGAGAACTCAAATTAAGCACATTGCAAAAACTGGATTTAAATTATTTTAAATAACTTTCAATCAGATACTAGGGAAATACTCAAATGAAGTTGCTATTCTCTTCCTGATATACTGCATTGAAACTATAAAATGTTTGATGAGAAGATAAGATCTTTGATTTACTTAATATTAGCCATTGAACAAAATATGAAAAACTAAGAAGGTACGAATATAATTGTAAAGGACACTATAAGTATCCTACGCACACTAGAATATATCCATTTTGGAAAGGAAAATATTAGGTTTTATGCATATTTCTAAACCCCTTCTTTAAAATGAGAGCTGCTTGGCAGAGTGAGAGGCTTCTCTGCTGGTTGGAACAAAGGATCGAATGGTCAGGAACTCATGCAGAGAGCTGTGTGAAATACTTGATACCATAATTTAAAAACAAAACAAAACAGACTTCATTTTTGTGTTTTGAGAAAAATGGCAATGATGTATTAACTCATGTTCATTAAATTGCAAGAAAAAAAAACCAATACCAATAGGATCAAAAACTACTGCTTTATATATCCTTTTCAGCTACTTCATCCACTTCATCCATTAGGAGTCTTTTTACACTACATTTCATGATTATTCGGGTATTAAATTAGTTACAATTGAGGCTCACAAGAAAACATAAAGATGGAGAAGAGACCATAAGCTTACGCTAGAAAGAAGTTGTTAGAATACTTAGGTTTGATGGAGGGAAAGGAGAGGATGAAAGTAAACATCAGGGAAGATCCAGGGTTGTTAGAGAGGATCTTGAGGCATAAAGCTATAGTTATAGTTATTTCATGTAAATGGGAGATGGAACACAAGCTGGGGAATTAGGAATAGGTAAAAGAGGACCTGGGGAATTATAGTTCAGCCAGTCTAGCTTTGATACCTGGAAAGATCCTGGAACAAATTATTAAACAATTAATTTGTTAAAACCTAGAGGAAAATAAGGCAGTAAGTAATGGCCAATATGAATTTGTCAAGAAAAAATTATGCCAAACCAGCCTAATTTCCTTCTTTAACAGGGTAACCAGCCTAGTGGATGGGAGGTGGGGAAAACAGTAGATGTGATGTATCGTCACATTAGTGAGGTTTTTGGCAAAGTCATACATGACATGCTCATAAGCAAACTAGGGAAATATGTTCTAGAGGAAATTACTATATGGTGGTGTCATAACTATAAAGGGAAGGGTAACAGCCCTCCTGTGTACAATACTATAAAATCCCTCCTGGCCAGAGACTCCAAAATCCTTTTACCTGTAAAGGGTTAAGAAGCTCAGGTAACCTGGCTGACACCTGACCCAAAGGACCAATAAGGGGACAAGATGAGCTTCCCACAGGTTTTTCATGGTCCCTGCCAGGAAGACTGGTGTAACCCCTTTGGGGTTTAGAGAGTATGGCCCTTTAAATCTTTTTCCTAAGCGGGAGGGGGAGGGTAAGAAAAAAGGAGGGAAACTCCAGGGGGCGGTGTTGGAGCTCCAGGGAGAGGGAGAGGCAGCCTGCAGGCACTGGAAAAGTGAAGCAGCAGAGAACCTGCCTGAAGCCTGGGAAGACAGGGCCGACTGGGGACACCCCAGGACAGGAGCCAGGAGGAGCACTGTGCCAGGGAGGAATTGCCCGAGAAGGACAGGCCGGAGCTGGACCCAGTATCACTGCTGCCCAGAGCTGCATGGGGCTGTGAATACTGAGGCTTGTGACTCTGCACTGGGGACAAGGAGGGAGGTTGCTAGCTAGTTAAGTGGGGAAGTGGTCGCTCTGTGTGGCTTTGCAGAGAGCGGCAGAAGAGGGCACCGGAGGGGTTTGTTGGGGGAAGATTCACTGGCGTTGAAGATGACCAGGAGCACCCAAGACTCACCACTGGACTGGAACTTTGCTCAGGACTCCTGAATTCTGAGTGCAGACACATTGTTCGGTGTCTGCCCTTCCAGACTGCACTACCACTGGGCCTGTGGGGCCTTGGCTTGGATGCAGCCCTGTCTTACTGCTCCCCCTATATTTCCCCTTGTTGTTTTTCTGCTCTCATCCCTCTGTAAATAAATATTTCCCTTGTTATATCAACTGTACTTTTCCTGTGGGTGTGTGTGTTCATTCTGGGGGGTTTGGAACAGGTGCCCCTGAGGTGGAAGGGATTTCTTCTGGTGCATTCCTGCGCACGCCTTCTCTTGGCCAGAGCTGCCTGCAGAGCAGACTCCATCTTGGCCACGAGGGCACTAAAGTTACACTGGCATCCTCAAAGACAGTTGGTAGTTCCCACTAAGTATCGGGTAAAGCTCTTGAGCTTAGCCCATGATCATCCCAGTGGCCATACTGGGGTGAACAGAACCAAAGACCGGTTGGGGAAGTCCTTCCACTGGGAGGAAATGGGCAAGGACGTTGCTAATTATGTCCGGTCTTGTGAGGTGTGCCAACGAGTGGGAAAGCCCCAAGACCAGGTCAAAGCCGCTCTCCAGCCACTACCCATAATTGAGGTCCCATTTCAGCAAGTAGCTGTGGATATTCTGGGTCCTTTCCCAAAGAAGACACCCAGAGGAAAGCAGTACATACTGACTTTCATGGATTTTGCTACCCGACGGCCGGAAGCAGTAGCTCTAAGCAACACCAGGGCTAAAAGTGTGTGCCAGGCATTAACAGACATTTTTGCCAGGGTAGGTTGGCCCTCCGACATCCTTACAGATTCGGGAACTAATTTCCTGTCAGGAACCATGAAAAACCTGTGGGAAGCTCATGGGGTGAATCATTTCGTTGCCACCCCTTACCACCATCAAACCAATGGTCTGGTGGAGAGGTTCAATGGAACTTTGGGGGCCATGATACGTAAATTCGTAAATGAACACGCCAATGATTGGGACCTAGTGTTGCAGGAGTTGCTTTTCACCTACAGGGCTGTACCACATCCCAGTTTAGGGTTTTCACCATTTGAACTTGTGTATGGCCGCAAGGTTAAGGGGCCATTACAGTTGGTGAAGCAGCAATGGGAGGGGTTTACGCCTTCTCCAGGAACTAACATTCTAGACTTTGTAGGCAACCTACAAAGCACCCTCCGACACTCTTTAGCCCTTGCTAAAGAAAACCTAAAGGATGCTCCGGAAGAGCAAAAGGCCTGGTAAACATTCCAGAGAACGGTCCTTCAAAGTAGGAACCAAGTCATGGTCTTAAAGGTGCTCCAGGCCCATAAAATGGAAGCATCATGGGAAGGACCATTCACGGTCCAGGAGCGCCTAGGAGCTGTTAACTATCTCATAGCATCCCCCACCTCCAACATAAAGCCTAAGATATACCATGTTAATTCTCTTAAGCCCTTCTATTCCAGAGAATTAAAGGTTTCCCAGTTTACAGCCCAGGAAACAGATGACGCGGAGTGGCCTGAAGGTGTCTACTATGAAGGAAAAAGTAATGGTGGCATGGAAGAGGTGAACCTCTCCTTGGAACCGAACCTTGGATGTCTGCAGCGGCAGCAGATCAAGGAGCTGTGCACTAGCTTTGCGCCAATGTTCTCAGCCACCCCAGGACGGACCGAACGGGCATACCACTCCATTGACCCAGGTAATGCTCACCCAATTAGAACCCCACCCTACCGGGAGTCACCTCATGCCCAAACTGCTATAAAAAGGGAGATCCAGGACATGCTACAGATGGGTATAATCCGCTCTTCTAACAGTGCATGGGCATCTCCAGTGATTCTAGTTTCCAAATCAGATGGGGAAATACGCTTTTGCGTGGACTACCGTAAGCTAAATGCTGTAACTCGTCCTGACAACTATCCAATGCAATGCACAGATGAGCTATTGGAGAAATTGGGACATGCCCAATTCATCTCTACCTTAGACTTAACCAAGGGGTACTGGCAAGTACCACTAGATGGACCCGCCAAGGAAAGGTCAGCCTTCGTCACCCAGGCAGGGGTGTATGAATTTAATGTGCTCCCTTTCGGGCTGCAAAATGTACCCACCACCTTTCAAAGACTTGTAGATGGTCTCCTAGTGGGATTGGGAGAATCTGCAGTTGCCTACCTCGATGATGTGGCCATTTTTTCTGATTCATGGGCAGAACACCTGGAGCACCTGGAAAAAGTCTTCGAGCACATCAGGCAGGCAGGATTAACTGTTAAGGCTAAAAAGTGTCAAATAGGCCAAAACAGAGTGACTTACCTGGGGCACTATGTGGGTCAAGGAACTATGAATCCCCTACAGGCCAAAGTGGATGCTATCCAAAAGTGGCCGGTTCCAAAGTCAAAGAAACAGGTCCAATCCTTCTTAGGTTTGGCCGGATATTATAGACGATTTGTACCACACTATAGACAAATCGCTGCCCCACTGACAGACCTAACCAGAAAGAAACAGCCAAATGCAGTTCAGTGGACTGATGAGTGTCAAAAGGCCTATAACCAGCTTAAGGTGACACTCATGTCTGACCCTGTGCTAAGGGCCCCAGACTTTGAGAAACGGTTCCTAGTAACCACAGATGCGTCCGAGCAGGGTGTGGGAGCAGTTTTAATGCAGGAAGGACTGGATCAAAAATTCCATCCTGTCGTGTTTCTCAGCAAGAAACTGTCTGAGAGGGAAAGCCACTGGTCTATCAGTGAAAAGGAATGCTACGCCATTGTGTACGCGCTGGAAAAGCGAAGCCCATATGTTTGGGGATGGCGTTTCCAACTACAAACCGACCATGCTGTGCTAACGTGGCTTCATACCACCAAGGGGAATAACAAAAAACTTCTTCGGTGGAGTTTAGCTCTCCAAGATTTTGATTTTGAAATACAACACATTTCAGGAGCTTCTAACAAAGTGGCTGATGCACTCTCCCGGGAAAGTTTCCCAGAATCAACTGGTTAAAAATTGTTCTTGGAATGTGGGACATATTGTTAGTTTTTATATAATCAGTAGTATGTCTAAAGGTGCATGTGTCTTATTAACTCTGTTTTCTCCTAGAACTCCAGGAAGAAATCACAGCCAGTGTGGAACCAGCTGTCCAACACTATCTGTGATTTGGGGGGCGTGTCATAACTATAAAGGGAAGGGTAACAGCCCTCCTGTGTACAATACTATAAAATCCCTCCTGGCAAGAGTCTCCAAAATCCTTTTACCTGTAAAGGGTTAAGAAGCTCAGGTAACCTGGCTGACACCTGACCCAAAGGACCAATAAGGGGATAAGATACTTTCAAATCTTGGTGGGGGGGAAGGCTTTTGTTTGTGCTCTTTGTTTTGGTGGTTGTTTGCTCTTGAGACTAAGACAGACCAGACATCAATCCATGCTCTCCAATCTTTCTGAACAAGTCTCTCATAGTTCAAACTTTTAAGTACAGCCAGGCAAGGCGTGATAGTTTTATCTTTGTTTTCTCAACTTGTAAATGTACCTTTTGCTAGAGTGTTTATCTCTGTTTGCTGTAGCTTTGAACCTAAGGCTAGCGGGGGGGGTCCTCTGGGCTCTTTATGTTTGGTTACCCTGTAAAGTTATTTTCCATCCTGATTTTACAGAGATGATGTTTACCTTTTTCTTTAATTAAAAGCCTTCTTTTTAAGAACCTGATTGATTTTCCCTGTTTTTTAGATCCAAGGGGGTTGGATCTTGATCCACCAGTAGTTGGTGGGAGAAAGGACGGGGGATGGTTAATTTCTCCTTGTTTTAATATCCAAGGGGTTTGGATCTGTATTCACCAGGGAATTGGTGGGAGAAAGGAGGGAGGATGGTTAATTTCTCCTTGTTTTAAAATCCAAAGGGGTTTGGATCTGTATTCACCAGGGAATTGGTGAAGAGTCTCTCAAGGCTATCCAGGGAAGGGAATTAGCAAATTGGGAGTGGTGGCAGCGGACCAGATCTAAGCTGGTTGTTAAGCTTCGAAGTTTTCATGCAGGCTCCCACATCTGTACCCTAAAGTTCAGAGTGGGGAAGGAGCCTTGACAGGTGGGCATACAAATGGTTGAAAAAGCATACTCAAAGATTGGTTATCAAGATATGCTGACAAAGTGGAAGGACAATATCATTTGAAGTTTCTCAGGTATTTGTCCTGTATTCAATATTGAGTAGTATTCAGTATTTTCATTAATTACTTGGATAATAGACTGGAGAATATGCTCATAAAATTTGCAGATGATACCAAATTGGGCGGAGGCGGGGGGATAGAAGGTTTGCAAGCACTTTGAAGGACAGGATCAGAATTAAAAATAACCTTTCAAAATTAGAGAACTAGCCTAAAATCAACAAAATAAAAATCAATAAATAAAAATGCAAAATACTACATACAGGAAGGAAAACTCAAATGCACAAATACAAAATGGGGAATAACTGTCGAGGCAGAAGTACTGCCTAGAAGGATCTGGGGATTATTGTGGATCACAAATTGAATATGAGCCAACAATGTAATGTTTTTGCAAAAAAGTCTAATATAGTTCTGGGATGTATCACCAGTATATGCAGCTGAGGCCTCACCAGCGCCAAGTAGAGCAGAACAATTACCTCCCATGTTGGCACTGGTGAGGCCTCAGTGGGATCATTGTGTCCAGTTTTTGGGCATCATACTTTATCAAAGAGGTGAATAAATTGGACAGTCCTGACAACATCATCAACAACAACAACAAAAATAAGAGGTGTAGAAAACTTTACCAATGAGGAAAGGCTGAAGGAGTTGGGCATGTTTAGTCTAGAGAAAAGGCAGCTCAGGGGGACAGTCTTCAAATATGGAAATGGTTGTCCAAGAGGATAATGATCAATTGTTCTTCATGTCCACCAAGGGTAGGATAAGAAATAATCATCTTAGTTTGCAGAAAGTGAGATTTAGGTTAGATGTTAGGAAAAAAATCTGTAACAGTTTATCTAGGGAGGTTATGGAATACCCTCCACTGGAGGTTTTTTCCCCAAACAGGTTTCACAAACACCTGTCAGGGATGATCTAGGTATGCTTAATCCTGTTTCAGTGGCGGGAGATGGACCAGATGACCTCTTGGGGTCCCTTCCAGCTCACATTTCTATGATTCTAAATGCTTCTATTGGAAACATGTATCTAGACCTGTGAAATTTACTGCTACAGGATAAGCCAAACAAGGATTGTCCATAAAGGAATAAAAATAGAATCAGCTGCTACATCAACTAGGGAGAAAATGCAAGGGGGATGAAAAGTATTCACCATTAAAGGACACTTGTCATTGTCAAACTGCACAGAGAATAAGTTTTCGCTTCATAACTCAGAAGAAAAAAAGATTTCAGCAGTACTACAGGAACTTTGGGTGTTTCCCAGGCCATAATGTCATGTGCATTAAAACTCCGGCCCTCACAGTAAGTGGTAGTAGTAGTTTGTATTTTGCTTTTTATCTGAAACTTCTGCCCCTTACGCTACACTACCTATAAAAGAAAGGCAGTGGAAATCTTTCTTTGTGTTAGCTTTCTTTCTGTTCTCTTTCATTTTGTCACAATTGGCTCATCATATTTGATCCGATGTCAGACTATGAAAGTATAATATCTTTATATAATCATACAAAACCGTAGCTATTCATGTCTTTGTTACATTTGCACTTCAATCATATCTTCTGATGTTTAGAATGCTTTCTAGAAAAAGAAACTTATGTCCAAGCAGTTTAGACACTAGGAGGCATCTTGACCAAGAGATGAAGACTAACGTTTCTCAAATTTCATTTTTCCTTATTTCATTCAGGCTGAAGTAGATAAGATAGATATCCTCTACCATTCAAAAACCATAGCTAATTGCTTCACATATGTTTTAATAATTGGCTTTCCTCTCCCAAGTGCATTAGTACAGAGAGTACTGTACAATACAGTCCGTAAACTACAATCATATGCAGTGCAGTGAAGACAAAAATGAAGACATCTGTAAGCTGGTGAACAGATGCAACAGCTGGGAGTGTTAAAATAAAACCCAAACAATTCTAAATAGGATCAAAGTAGCAGAACACTTGATAATAGCCAATGGAGACCTTTCCAGATTACAGCAAGCTAGGATGGTAGTCCTTCCTCTATAAATAGCCTACGTTGCAACATTTTTTCCTTTTTATTTTTTATCCACTCCTTAGATGAACCATGTAATGGGTCAGGAAGCTGGGTTCTGTTTGTAACTCCTTACATGCTAAAACTTAAAGGTCACCTTTTTACCCTATGACAATAGTTCACAATGAATGTTAGTGAGCCAGTGACATTAAGTCAGCTAAGAATCACAGGCATCATGGTAACAATAATAAAGCGGTCTATCCTTCCCATCAATATGCATGCATAATTCCCAATAAGATAAAATCAGATGGAAAAGAGTTGCATAAAAATCTGAAATTTGCTCATTGGCTCTACCAAAACGTAAGCATGTGTATTGACTTGACAACAGACTATTAAACACAACAGCTATGTAGACAATATTTAACCAGAAAATAAGTAAATAGAAACTGTAGAAATTCTGGTACTGTAATACTACGTTTCACAATCCATGTTCTAATAGAATCTAACTACTTGTTATTGACAATTGCTAAGATTTTTGTTTGTTTACTTTGTTTTGAAAAAGAAGAATTTTCTAGCCTTCTGAGCTCACAAATTAAAACAGGAAACAGAAATAGTTCTACATCATATTTAACTCTCATGGAGTTTTTTACTTTTATGTTATAGAAATAGACAGCCTAACTAAAATGAATCAAATCTTTTAGCATGTAAGGTACGTTGAATATGTAAATCACTAAGTAATATTACTGCGGACTTGTCAGAAGTGAAAAAATCAGTAATTTTATTGAGCACATGCAATTTAGCATTTTATATCTATGCAGTGTGCAAACAGAGTAAGTATCACCTCTTTTCAGAGTGATTGTGAAGGCCATTTACACAATGAAAATCCTGTGATATCCGTGCACGACAGGTACATATGTAAGAGCCACATGGGAGACCTAACATCCCCTGTGTAGCAATTTTGTATCAGCTTGGAACAAGTTGAAGAGAGCATTACAGCAGGCCAGGGAAGAAGGCCCTGGATTCATATTTATTCAAAGTTGCTTGTGACTTTACCCATTGAGAAATGCAGATTCAGAGCTGCATTCTGCCACTGGTTGTGTACATGTGGCCCAGTGTAGTCTGATGAAGCTGCATATACATGATTGAGGGCAGATTTTTGCCTTCTTCCAAATAAACCTTTTGAACAAAATGCTAACATCTCAAACATTGGAATAGATTAGCTGGCAATTTCGCAGCACCTGCATTTAAAGTGTCACTTTGGTAAATAAGTCTCCAAAGAATAGAGATGTTATAGCTTTAAAATTGTAACAACCAAACATTTTTTTGAAGGGCAAACAGAACAGTGGAGTCATATGTTTGATATTGGATTAAGCATAAAACAAGCAAAGTCTGTAGCAACTTCAGTACAATATCTAATTGGCTATGTAATTAATGTCCTTAATGAATATAGTTAGTCTTTAATTTTCAATAATGAATAACAAAATTTCAAACCTTTTGCCTATAATGAAAGATATTCCCCTGAGCTTGCAGCTTCATTCCAGATGAATAAAGCAGTATCTGTTTAAATCATACTCAGAGGCTAGCAAGTAGTAATTCTCATGGGAACATCACTTTCTGCTGTGAGCTGCTGTGTAATGACAAAATTTCATTTCCAATACAAAAATTGGCCTGCACAGTTCCCTCTGAATTGTTTAGACACAAACAGGGCTATATAATCATAAGACAAAAAGATTCAGTGGGTTTAGCTACAATATCTAAACAATGCTCAATATGAATAGTATAGTCAGTTAAAAGACTAAGTCCCCTGAACTCAGATCAATGCAGGAGAATGCAGATTTGACTACAATAGGATTCCATGCAAGCACAAGGTTCCCCACATGTAGATCTAATTGTAGGATCTAGGCCTAAATTTATGTTAGCTGACTGACCTGACTATTTTTCTTTTTATGTACACAGATGCTTTAACTTTGATTTACAGTAAAAGCTTTGTTATGCGGCATGTTGGGGGAATGGGGGGTGCCGGTTAATCAAAAATTCCAGTTAATTAGAGTTATACTTACCAAGGGAAGAATTACAACACAATAAAACGGATAAAGTATAAAATAGAATACGGGTATTCACCAATCCAGTAGTAGTACTGCACTGCAGAGTGGTTGGTTTCTTCAAGCACTTAGGTGTATACAGGTAAAGTTTTCTCTACAGTAGGTTATCTTATGACACTACATATCATTATGGACAGTGCCTGGCATACACCCAGATCACTAAAAATACACTCAACACTAAAAATATACTGAACATAATTTAATCTTTCTTTGATGATTCAGAAGACATTTCCGGATCTTGCAGTGCCTCAGGATCATCATTATCAAAATCAATTATCATTGTAAATGTAGAAGGTATAGGAGATTGGGCTGAATCTGTAATGACCTCATGACACACCCCCGAAGCTGCTTTTCTGAATAAATCCCTGATATCAGCTTGCTTACTTGCCTTGTGCCTCTTTTGCATAAAAATAGAGTGCAGAATGTGCAATTCCATAAACTCCTGGACAATATACTAGTCCAGGTTACTAGATTGAAGATTTGTATTGAGAGATATCAGAAATGCTGGTTAATAGAGCTTTCCAGTTGATAAAGTGCTGGATAACACAGATTTTACTGTATATTTTATCTAAATCTGAACAATATAACATTGTGATACCAGCAGTCATGGAGAAACCTCCAAAGATTCTGAGTTTGAATACAAATAAGCAATCAGATATTCCGGGGTGAAATCTTGGCATCCATTGCACTCAGTGATGAAACTTCCCTGGACTTCAGTAGACCAAGATTTCATCCAAGGTGTTTATTTTAAGATTCTGCAAAACCCTGTTCTGGTGTCTGAGCTTCTATTTCCATTTGTCATCTATAAAATGGGGATAAAAACTCACAGGACTGTAGTGAGGATAAATTAAAGATTTGTACAGTGCTTTGAAAAATGTAAAGAACTATGAATATTTGTGAATAGCCCACCCACCTCTAGGGAATGCATTACTGGAAAGCCTGGCAACTATGATAAATGAATTATTAAGTCCTTATCTACAGCTCCCACCACAGATGTAGCTTATCTATTTCTCTCTTGTTTTACTGGATGCAACTTTTTACCAATATAAGAATGATATAGTTACATCTAAAACTTGCATAACATAATATTTAACATATACGTCATATTCCTCTAAATGACATTACTGCTATGCTTACCATACCTGTAGAATGCACCAAAATTCTCAAACTGCGTACTATTCTTAAATCTTCCATTTCTTGTTTAAGTTCAACAAGTTGCAGCAAATCAATCCTTGTGTACTTCTGACAACTGCTTTGAAGAATTTCAGACTTGATTTTAATTGAAGTATAGCACCATGAAATCATTAGTTAAAATTGTCAATAACCTCTCAAAATGCTAAAATTGTGGAGCTAAACTTGCAAAGCAATGAAATCCACAATCCCAACATTGATTTATTTGAAAACTATCCATAGATTACATTAGGACCAAGTAAATTGCAGCTTGAAGGGCTAATGATTTTTGAAGGTGTGCAAATCATATTAGGGCTATTATTTATTTTGGGTGTCATCAGGTATTCAGAAATAGAGTCAGCAAAAGGAATTGAAATGCTAGTAAGTAATCCTTCTTTTTCTTGATGACACCAGAGATTTACAAAGTTTATCCAGGGAAAATAATACAATGGATTAAATGTCTTATAATATTTCTGAAACACCACTGATATTTAAATAGATATAGAAGCCATTCTTAGATTACATTGTGTCAGACAGTGATAGGATTAGTTGAAGACTAAATGCAGGAAAACAACATGTTTCATATGAAACTGTGTACAAATCTCTCAAATATCTTCTCTCTTCCATCTCTTTTTCTTTAATGTACTTTCTTAGTAATATGCCATTTTATTATATGGATAGTATATACATAATATGTGGATATTATTTATGCAATATAAAGAAATGCATTTTCTTGATTTCAGTATATTTAAAATAACTAAGCAATATCTATAATGTGAAAATATCAACAGCTTTCTGAACTTGTCCTTTGTGCATCTAAGCTAATCACTCAGTTTTCCTTGGATGCTTCCATTTATTTGTTTGCTTGTGAAAGACAGTTTATTAGTATGTGTTGAGCACTGACAGAATGTTCAGCACTATAGAGGATTTAGGTAGGTGATCCAGGGCCTGAAGAGCTTCTAATAAATAAAAAAATTAGAACACAAAGGCCTTGCCTATAAAAAAATCAACCCAGTTTTAAAACCAATTGGAGCTACTGTGTAGAGAAGGCTCTGGGAGCCAGACCTATTTAAATAACTGGTTTAGTTATTTACATCCAGGGTCTGAGACCCTGGGAAGCCTGAGTCTATGGAAAGGAAGCTCATTCTTCCTAACTTCAGTAATATCTGTCTACCAGTTAAACTCAAGCACTGGCACAGTCAGACATCAACAGTTCTACACCATTTCTAATGTCAACATTTTTCTGTCACTTTCGGACTGGTAGGTCAGCCTATCATCAGAGCTATTCTATTGCTTGAATATGAGAACAGTTCCCACCCTCATGGTAGAGGAATGTTGTTTACTCCTGTATTCTTTTCTCTTTGTTCTCTTCTCCTTCTGGCTCTTCGACTTAGTTCTAATGCCATATTGTCTTGTTCTAACCATAGGTGCTGGAAGTAGGAGTGCTGGGGTTGTTGCCGCATCCCCTGACTTGAAGTGGTTTCCATCATATACAAGGTTTACAATTTGGTTCAAAGGCTCTCAGCACCTCCACTCATCAAATTGTTCCAGCACCTGTGGTTCTAAGCATTATTTATTTTCAGTATTATAGTTGTGCAGGTTATGGCAAAATACAGGAGGAGCTGATTACAACAGGGTAAGTTCCTCACTGGTAATAACCCACAAGTGACAAAAGTCAACACTGTTTCTATGTGTTGAGAGGCTTTTCAGTATTTAATCTGTATGGTTTTCATCCTGCAATTGATAGCACATGGGTAAACTGCTGCATTTGCATGGAATCCAGTTTAAGTCAATAGATCTCTACACAGGTTCAGGGATTAGCCTGTTTCTAAATGCAGGATCAGGGACCTAGTTCATTCCAGCACAAGGGACTTTTGCAGACCCCTGTGGACTCATATAAAATTCACCTTTTGTAAACAGTGACTAAAACATATACAAATTATTACAGTTCAGCAACCATTTTTAACAGTTCAAATATTTTGTTTTATATTATTTTTTATTAAACCAGTATTTATTTTGTATTCATGGCTCACTAAAAGTAAAGTAAATGTACTTGTGTAAACAATGATAGTTTGTAGTTACAAATTAAATTTAGATAGGATTATTTACACAGCAGTTCATTTGCATAATGAAGCTATTTTTAACCAGTCCAGATTCTTCCAGTATAAAACAAAACAATCTTATTTTTATTGCAGTATTCTGATCTGCTAATCAAAACAACGTTCCAGTTACAAGGGAGCAAACAGAATGTCCAGGCAAATCTAATTTTACAGTGTAACTAATATTTAAAAAAATAAAAATAAAAAGATATATTAGGAATAGAATTCCCTCCCAGGATAGCTGTCACAAACAGATTTGTGCCAGTATAACCCATGTTTTGATACAGTATTAACCTTGAATCAAAAGCTTCAGTGTAATACATGTTCCTCGTTAATATTAGCAAAGGTTCTCTTCCTTCAAAACTCTTTCTTTCGTAACATATATGATGAATGGATTACTTTAACTCACTTGTATAAATTTATTGCTTTAACGATTACTAAAAATGAAACCAAAAACATACACTGACTGTTGCTCAGGATCAAAGTTAAAATGAGATACGTGGAAACATTTTTATTCAAATTAACTTGAATATGACATTGTATTAGGCAAACCCTGAATAAAATATCATATATAGGTTGACTTGCATGATAGTATGGAGAGGGAAAATCCTCCTTGCATGTGGGGATGGTATCTACAGCACTGTTACAGACTGTCTGTAGAAGCTGAAAGTGTGTATAAGAACACAACATACTGCTTCCAGAGAAGAGCAACAAAAATGATTGATGGTCTAGAAAACATGACTTATAAGGGAAGATTGAAAACATTGGGTTTGTTTAGTCTGGAGAAGAGAAAACTGAAAGGTGGCATAACAGTTTTCAAGTATATAAAAGGTTGTTACAAGGAGGAGGGAGAAAAATTGTTCTCCTTAATCTTTGGGGATCGGACAAGAAGTAATGGACAGTTTAGGTTGGACATTAGGAAAACAAATCCTGACTGTCGGGGTGGTTAAGCACTGGAATAAATTGCTTAGGGAGGTTGTGGAATCTCCATTGCTGGAGATTTTTAAAAACAGGTTGGACAAACACCTGTCAGGAATGGTCTAGATAATACTTAGTCCTGCTATGAGTGCAGGGGACTGGACTAGATGACCTCCCGAGGTCCCTTCAAGGCCTACAATTCTATGATTCCCTCCCTTTTTGGATTTGTATTTCAGTGGATCTATGCTGTTCATGGAGTTACTGACCATGTTCCCACTATGACCTCAACTCATTCCCCTCTCCTATGTTCTAGCACAGAAAGCCAATAGGGAGCTCTAGTTCATGGCACACAACAAGGGATTATGGGATCTCCCTGTAAAGGGCACCAATTAGGTGGGGGGAGGGCTGTCCCTCCCCTGAGTTTCATACAGGAGGTGTGCTTCCAGGTGGAGCTCTTAACTTCATAGTGTGGAATGTGAGTTCTGTAGAGAGGTGCTTCTCCCAGCTTGTGTCCCTGGGGCAGGGAGTCAGTGTTTTGTTCACAAACAGAGGCAGGGTGATTAAGATAAGAAAAGGCTGGTAATTAAATTGAGGGTCTGAAAGTTGTTAGATGAACCTGTAAAACAGGAATCCCTCTGTGGGTGGTGGTGGTGGTGGTGGTGGTGGTGGAGGGGGGAGGGGGCTGAGAGGGGGAAGAGAGAACCCAGGGATTCTGAAGAAATATAGCCAAGCCCTCTGAGGCAAGGCTACATTAAGAAAAGAGGAAGATGTGAGGGGCATAAGTGAAAAGAAGGTACCAAAGCCCGGGGAAGGGCTAGCCATAGTATAGAGAAGTTCCCACTTTCCCTGTGGTACTTATGTGGGCCCATCACTGTATTATCTGAGTGCCTCACATCACAGCCCCTCAATGAGGTAGACCAATGCTGTTATCCCTACTGTGCAGATGGGGCACTGAGCACAGAGAGAATAACAACCAGATTTTCAAAGTATTTAGGCACCCTGTGGGATTTGCAAAAGCAACTAAAAGGTTTGGTGCTTTATAAACCCCACTAGATGCCTAGCTGCATCTTTGGGTGCCTAAAAACCTTTGAAAAGCTGTCCCTAAAGCACTGACCTGAGGTCATAAAGGAAGTCCATGGGGGCGGGGAAGGGAGTAGAATCTAGGTTTTTCAGGGCTATCTCCCTATTCACTGGACCCACCTTTCTCTCTGCCGCATGCTGCAAAAAAAGAGGACTCTAATGGATGGGAGCAAAACGAAGACGGCCAGTTCTCTGAGACTCCAGCAATTGGTCCAAGGTGATTGGGAAGGATGTCATAGTTGACAGTATGAAAGGCAGCACAGAGGTCAGGAAGGATGAAGAAAGAAAAAGAATGAGAGTCAGATGAGAGGAAAGCATTGAACTGCCAATGGATGGCAGGTTCTGCCCCAGGCTGAGTTTACAGCAATACTTGCTGTGCAATTCTAGATTTTAACTAAAAAACATTTTTTTTGTCATATTTCGTTCTGAGTTTGAGAAAAGGAAGAAATGAGAAAGAGTCATAGATGAGATTGTACATCAAATTCTTAGGGTTTCAACTATATTCAGGCCAACTCCAGAACAAAGAACAGAAATTACATCCACAGAGTCCATGAAGTCAAAAATTATTGTCATGATTTGTATTTTTCACTGGGCATGATCTATGTGCTCAGCACTGTTCAGAATATGCCAGAAAATGTAGTCGCTAAGCCAATGCATATAAGATGTACAACTCTGGATAAGATGGCCCAGATATTTAAGTATGAAGTGTATAGTCATTGACCATGCATAGTATCACATTTTTACTGTGATAGTTATATCAACGAGTGGAGGCGCTGACGGCAATAAAAGTTTTACTTGATTAAGGACTAGATTTGACCCTCCAACTTTCTTTCAAGAGGAAGAGCTGCCTCTTTATTTTCCTTTTCGCCTGCAATGGCCCTGATATACCTCAGAAGTCTCAATTTTTTCCCCAACTTTAAAACGTGGAATTTTCTTGGTGTTTGATTTAAAAGATTTCCCTGTGAAAACTGCAACACAACCACTGTAGTGTTGTGTTTAAGACCCTTCTGGAAAGTAACCAGCCTTTAAACAGAAGTGAAAGCAGTGTTGTCAACTCTCATGATTTTGTCATGAGTCTCATGATAATTATTATTTTTCTTAAAGCCCCAGCTCCTGGAGTCAAGTGATAGCCCTTGTGGCTGTGGAGAAAGTTTCAAAATGTGACCCTAGTGCACCTTAAAGGCTTAAAAAGCAAAATGTAAATAAACCCCCCCCCCACCAGATCTATTATTTGTACATAATATCATTATTTTAAAGCCAATCTCATGATTTTTGGTGAACCTGACTTATGATTTTTGAACATTTGGGTTTGGCAATACTATGAAAGTGACTTGAAAGGGTCAGTTTAACTTCTGTTTAAAGTAATTTTCTAGTCTATTATTTGTATTGGGGTAACACCCATAGAGCCCCAGGCAGGTGCAGTATAAACTCACAGGCCCTTGCCGTAATAGTATGTTTCCAAAAGTTAAATGATCTATTCCAAGCTTGATGGACTGAAAAAAAGTGATAGAAAGTAATCTAGATTTTTCTACAGTTGTTTTGATTGTTGTCTTCAAAGTTAGTAACAAAGTAAAAATATACATTAAATTTTTAAACCTAACCAGTGTCCCTTAAGTGAATTGACACAAGATGTCAGAACATGTTAGTATTAGAGCTGAGTGGGTCTAATATTTATTTAATTTTCTTTCTTTATATAGGAATTATAAATCATTATCTGACAGGAGCACTGTATCTAAGTTATTATCTTCAAAAAAAGCCAAAAGTTTTCAGGTGAATCACAGTTAAAGTTGCTCCCCCACCAACCAAAATCTGAAATGGCACCCCTGCTCACTGCATGATCTCTCTGTTACTTAGCCTCCAGCTTATGATAATTAAGCATTTATGACATGTTTGTGGTCTTAGGGGTCTGAATAGTAGCCAGAGAATTAGCCTCATTATGATTGCTTTGAAAGGTTTATATGGTGCATGGAGTTCACAGAAAAGTAAAAAACGAACAAACAAAGAAAAAAAAAATCCTGAAGTCTATTGACCTCTGTCCAAGGCCCTGGGCTCTCACCTGGGACTTGTTCTTAACCTCTTTCACTTCTTGGCCTGGGGGAGAGATGGGGAACCCATACCTATCCACTCTTCTGGGTTCCAGGCCAGAGTCCCTATATGAAATGTTTGGCACCCAATTTCTCTCAAACCCTTATTGTTTCTCTGGCCTACTTCCCACCATGTCTTGCTTGCAGGCTATTCCCATGGTCATCTTCTACAGAGGATCTAGTTTCCCAGACAGCTTCTCACCACTCTGTTACTTTAGAACCCTGCTCCCTGCAGCTCCTCAGTCTCTCTGGCAGCTGATGGGCTGTATTTCAAATAATCCTTCTGATTTCCCTCCTTAAGACAGAAGCTCTTTGATACCCTCCCCCTTAGCTCTGTGCCTAGAGCTGGAATTGTGGTTTAGAGCATAGGCGCCAACTTCGGCGCCTGCCAGTGGGTGCTTGAACCCCCTCTGCCTCCAGCCCCACCCTGACTCCACCCCTGCCCCACCCCCATTCCAACCCCTTCCCCAAAGTCCCTGCCCCACCTCTGCCCCATCCCTTCCCCTATTCTGACTCCTTCCCCAAATCCTTGTTCTGGCCCCATCTCCTCCCCTGAGCGTGCCACGTTCCTGCTCCTCCCCCTCCGTCCAAGCACACCGCCAAACAGCTGTTTGGCAGCTGCAAGGTGGGAAGCACTGGGTGGTAGGCAGAGGAGCGGGAACGTGGCGTGCTCAGGGGAGGAGGCGGAGGATGAGGTGGGACACGGAGGGGGGAGAGGTTGGCTGCCAGTGGGTGCAGAGCAGCCACTAATTTTTCCCCATGGGTGCTCCAGCCCCTCCATTCTTTCCCACCCCAGGTCTTCTCCATGGAGTTGGGGTTTAGACCAGCTCTAGGTCCTCAACCAGCTTGGCCTTTAGCTAAATCCTCTCCTCCAATTAGTCCTCCAGCTTGGAAGGTTTGGTTCAATTCAGTTCAATACAGCCAACCTTCTACTGCTGATGTCTGCCCTGCTATGAGGGAAGAGAGAGCATATATGCTGGTCACCTTCCTGGTCTCTCTTCAGTGGCATCTTTTCTCTGCGAGCAGCGGCAGCCCGGGGAATCACTCTGCCACAGCCGAGCCGCCGCTCTGCTCCGGGGGCGAGGGGTGACAATTACAAACTACTGTATTCTGTGATTTACTTTCTAGAATCTAAAGTATATCTAAGTATAATCTAAAGTTCTCCTGTGAAATGCTGGCTGTGCAAACCCTTCCATGGCTGGATCATTCTTTTGTTTTTATTTAAGTACAAATAAATATGTATAATGAATTTAAAAGTATGTAATTAGTAATTTGATATGTCGGGTGGCGCCTTTTTTTATGTGTTCGCTCCCCCTGATGTTAGAACCTGGCTACACCACTGACACCATGCAGTCCATTTACTTAATCCACAGCCCTCTTGAGCCCTCAGTTGCTTAGACCTTTTCCCCAAAATACACCTGGCTGTGGAAGCACTGGTTTTGAGTTAAACATTTCAGGGACAGTATAACAGGAAAGCAAGGAACATAGGCTTAGCAAGGGAATTTCTTAACCACAGGTACTTTACTCTTAAATAGGGCAAGAGTTACATATCTGTGAAAAAAAATTCTGAGTGAAACCCTCATGAGTCTGATTTTACCACTCCGTGTGTCTGGTCAGCATATTTAGGCCAGGCAGACCTTCCTGCCTTCTTGGTCTGGTCTCCTTTCAGTTGGCATTGGTCTGATCTCCTGCTCAGAGAAGCAAACACCTTTTACAATTGTCTCTCTGCCCTTCTTGCCTATGTACTCAAGACTGAGGAACTGCAGCTCCTTACCCTAGCCAGCCCTCTGCATAGAGAGTTGATTGTTTTTTGTGGATGGGGTGGTAGTTGAGCAACATTCAGAGTGGATGGCTCTCTCATTGTTAGCCCTCTATACGGGGTTTTATACTATAGCATAAGCGCACCATGTCCAGAATAGACTGACCTTGTCAGGATTAGACTGGTTTGCAACAACACAATTGAAGTCACAATATAAAGTGAAGGTTGCAATGAAGGTTACAATCCCAAAATGATTCACAAAACATGGAGTTCACAATTTGACCCAAATTTACCTCCACCCCTATCCTGTCACAACCTAGCCCTTTAGCCTAATCCCTAGGATTCAGTAATTCTCTGAATCCTCTTCCTGTGAGGAGGAATGAGGATGTGAAGATTTAAGATCTCCCCTTCTTCAGACAGGCTAATAAGGTCCACCAGCCATGATCCAAGTCTAATTTATGTTTACATTTGGGACCTGGCACTTTCAGTCTCTTATCACCACTGACACCAGCTGCAAGATGCAACAAAGTAGACATATATATATATATATATATATAATAGTACTTAACATTGTATTCCAATCTGTTTCTTTTAATTTAAAACCTGGGATCTCCCGGATGCTATGAGGAAGGTGATGTTGAAAACCAGTCTACTCTGATAAAGCCAGTCCCATTCTCACTGTGGTGGTGTTGAAAACTAGTCTAATCCTGATAAGGCCAGCCCCAGTCATGCCAAGGTGGTGCTGAAAACCAGTTTAATCGGACAAGATCAGTGCTATCTGCCTCCTGTACACTTTGCCCATTTAATCCAGAAGGTAAAAAGTCCTTTCCTGAACCCAAAACAAGTGTTCTGGTCAGATCCACATCATCCTGAAAAGGCACCATGGTGTCTGAACTATAGAAAGGGAGGATGGGGGGAGCAATGTGGCTGCTGGACACCAAGGAGGGCTTTACACACTGTGGGGTCACTGTGAGATCCAATCAGTTCCCTTGTCCCCTCCTCCATTAGTCCATGGGAGCAGAGAAAGCTCTCTCCTCACCTGATGCACATTCACCATCTATATTTCAGGCAGAAGTAGCAGCAAACAGAGTGGAAAGGCTCTGGCATGGCTGAGTTCAACCACTCACCCCTCCACCACCCCTGCAGACGACAAAGGTTGGCCATCTCCCTGCTAGAACAACCAAACTTTCTCCTCGTCCCTACTCCACTAAGATAGGGGGCAGGAAGCAATTAATTTGACTTAGGGCAGGGTTTTTAATTATGTTTGTTATTCTAATGCTAGTATATAATTAGAATCTAGAATAGAAGGCGGAAAATATTCACATTGACATTGGTATAATGAAATTATGTAGGAAGTGATATAACTTCCATCCCACTTGTCTACATTCAAATTTGTGAACATTTAACAACATATAACTTCTCAGCATTTGCCCTCAATAAATTTTTGCTGTGATATTAATTTCTCCTGTTGCATGAAGCAATCTTTTTTATGACTATCTCTACAGAATAATTGATGTATTTTAAGTACTGTGGATTAAGAGTGCCTACTAGTGTCAGTTTCTATTTATCAGAGCTTTTTGATGAATTTCCAATAATTGATCCAAAGAAAAATAACCCAGTGGCAGAGAAAATACTGGAAGGAACAAAAGCTGAAAGTTTGTCTTCATTAGAGCATGTGCAAAATATAATTTTAAATGAAAGCCAGACTGTTCTTCTCTTATGCTGTGAATATCAACATATCCAAGAAGAGTGTGCATTTTGAATTAATGATTATGTTTGTCAGTCTGTACTGTCTAATAATTTCATGCCTGCATTTTGGGACCTGAAGGTGAATTAAGTTGTGAGTTATAGATGATTCCTTGCCTCTATTGATATCCAAACTATCAAATTCAGTTTAGATGCACAAGAAAGAAAATCTCTGACAATTAAAGTATGATAATTTTGTACATACAATGGCCAGTGTAATGAGCTTCAGAAACAGGAGAAATTGATCAAACAATTCTTTTTATTCTCACCTTAGGTCCTTTTTTCCATTTTGTTAATAAGAAATAAAACATATTGGTGGATCTAGTCTTGTACTATAATTTGAAAAGCGTAATTTAGTCCTTGTGCTACAAAAATGCAACATCTATATAATTTGTGAACTATAAAAATATCTTCAAAATTAGTGAGGAATAAAATAAACTACAAAGGAATCAGGTTAATAATTATATAACACTTTAAAAGCTATCGCTCTTTTTAATGAAAAATCACTGTGATTTTCTACTGAACTTGGTTGTCTGAACCAGGTCATTGCACATTAAAAATTCTGCTAACGTTACACTGATCTACAATTTTTTAGAAGTCAGCTGCTTCAGAGATAAAATGTGCTATTTATTATGTATTTTGATGTGCTGAATTCAAATATGACAATTAAAACAACTGATTGGCTACTGTTTCTAAGATATTTAAGTTTTTACATTTTATGTCTATGTATATTGTGTAGATAGTAGAGTTTTAATCATAAATTGTAAACCTAGGTCTTTTCATGTGTTTATGATTGCTTTACATGATCATATTTCACCTGTCCTGTTTATGTAACACTTTAAAAATCAGCAAAAGTGTTAAATAAATAAAATTTATTATGAAACAAAAAGCAAAAAATGATTATGTACTTAGTTTAGTCCTATTCAGTATCTACTCGGCGCTTCTTGGCTTGTCTCTTGTATTCATTAAATGGAGCATCTCTTGTCACTGTCCAGCAATAGTCTGCAAGCATTGATGGGCTCCATTTGCCCTGATAGCGTTTCTCCATTGTTGCAATGTCCTGGTGAAATCGCTCGCCGTGCTCATCGCTCACTGCTCCGCAGTTCGGTGGAAAAAAATCTAGATGAGAGTGCAAAAAATGTATCTTTAGTGACATGTTGCAACCAAGGCTTTTGTATGCCTTGAGGAGGTTTTCCACCAACAACCTGTAGTTGTCTGCCTTGTTGTTTCTGAGAAAATTTATTGCCACTAACTGGAATGCTTTCCATGCCGTCTTTTCCTTGCCATGCAGTGCATGGTCAAATGCATCATCTCGAAGAAGTTCACAAATCTGAGGACCAACAAAGACACCTTCCTTTATCTTAGCTTCACTTAACCTTGGAAATTTTCCATGGAGGTACTTGAAAGCTGCTTGTATTTTGTCAATGGCCTTGACAAAGTTCTTCATCAGACCCAGCTTGATGTGTAAGGGTGGTAACAAAATCTTCCTTGATTCAACAAGTGGTGGATGCTGAACACTTTTCCTCCCAGGCTCCAATGACTGTCGGAGTGGCAAATCTCTCTTGATGTACTGGGAATCTCTTGCACGACTATCCCATTCGCATAGAAAACAGCAGTACTTTGTGTACCCAGTCTGCAGACCAAGCAAGAGAGCAACAACCTTGAAATCGCCACAAAACTGCCACTGATGTTGATCATAGTTTATGCACCTCAAAAGTTGTTTCATGTTGTCATAGGTTTCCTTCATATGGACTGCATGACCAACTGGAATTGATGGCAAAACATTGCCATTATGCAGTAAAACAGCTTTAAGACTCATCTTCGATGAATCAATGAACAGTCTCCACTCATCTGGATCGTGAACAATGTTAAGGGCTGCCATCACACCATCGATGTTGTTGCAGGATACAAGATCACCTTCCATGAAGAAGAATGGGACAAGATCCTTTTGACAGTCATGGAATATGGAAACCCTAACATCACCTGCCAGGAGATTCCACTGCTGTAGTCTGGAGCCCAACAGCTCTGCCTTACTCTTGGGTAGTTCCAAATCCCTGACAAGTTTATTCAGTTCACCTTGTGTTATGAGGTGTGGTTCAGAGGAGGAGGATGAGAGAAAATGTGGCTCCTGTGACATTGATGGTTCAGGACCAGAAGTTACATCCTCTTCCTCTTCCTCGTCTGACTCAAGTGAGAATGATTCTGGTGCATCAGGAACCGGCAGTCCTTCTCTGTGGGGTACTGGGCATATAGCTGATGGAATGTTTGGATAATGCACAGTCCACTTTTTCTTCTTTGACACACCTTTCCCAACTGGAGGAACCATGCAGAAGTAACAATTACTGGTATGATCTGTTGGCTCTCTCCAAATCATTGGCACTGCAAAAGGCATAGATTTCCTTTTCCTGTTCAACCACTGGCAAAGATTTGTTGCACAAGTGTTGCAGCATATGTGCGGGGGCCCACCTCTTGTCCTGATCTCCAATTTTTCAGCCAAAATAAAGGTGATAGGCTTTCTTAACCATCGTGGTAATACTGCGCTTTTGTGATGCAAAAGTCACTTCACCACAAACATAGCAGAAGTTATCCACACTGTTCACACAAGTACGAGGCATCTCTGCTCAAACAGAGTTGGCTGAACAGAAATGTGTCCCTTTGCAAAATCAAACACTGACAAATAAGAGAGCACGACACTGTGTGATTTCTAGAGCTGATATAGGGCAATTTGTTCAGCAGAGTGATGTAAGGTTCGTTATGATTGCATCATCCATGACTTCTAGGAATAACATGATGCAATTCATATCATGTATGACGCAATACCAGCTTCAGATTGCATCATTCATTGTTTTGCCTAAAAAGCAAGTACTGTCCAAACCCAGTCATGGATTTATTCACAGATCCAGTCAAAGATGTATTTTAGTCATTTCTGGTTTAAATTGAGATCCCTTCCCTTTATAACTCACTTATCCTCCGCCATTCCCAAGTCAAGGGTCATATATACTGACCCAGTAGCATATCTTGAAAACTAGAGCCAGTCAACAATTTTAAGCATCATTTTCATTCTCAGTGACCCAGAATTAGTAAAGTTTGACTACATTTATTTCAGAAGCGTTTTGGCTGTAGAGCAGTGTTATTGGAGACGGAACAATCTGAGAGGTTCTGGCCCATTCTAAAACTACATCACATGCATATGCAGTTCCCAATTACTTCAATTGGAGCTATGCAAATGAATTTGAGAGTGGGATTTGGCACTCCATTGCAATATTTACTTTATATGGTTGTGCAGTGTACAAAACAGCGGACCTAATCATGCAGTTCGTAGTCAAGCAAAATTCCCATTGAAGGACTGCAGGACTGGCCATGACTAAATTAACTTTTCAGAACTGGGATGTAATTTTACAGTGCTCTAGAGCAGTGGTTCTCAAACTAGGGTCGCCCCTTGTTCAGGGAAAGCCCCTGGCAGGCCGGGCCAGTTTGTTTACCTGCCGCATCTGCAGGTTCGGCCGATCGCGGCTCCCACTGGCCACGGTTCGCCACTCCAGGCCAATGAGGGCTGCAGGAAGCAGCATGGGCCAAGGGATGTGCTGGCCGCCCTTCCTGCAGCCCCCATTGACCTGGAGCGGCGAACCGCGGCCAGTGGGAGCCACAATCGGCCAAACCTGTGGACGCGGCAGGTAAACAAACCGGCCCGGCCCGCCACAGGCTTTCCCTGAGCAAGCGGCGGCCCTCGTTTGAGAACCACTGCTCTAGACAAGTACTGTAGTATTTTTACAGGCAAAACACTACTAGCTCACCTTGTATTTGTGCGTGATCCCAGTATTTCTGGTGTTCACAATGACACAAAGATGATGCCTATGGATTTCAGGTCCATACTGTCATACTGTTTGGTAAGTAAACATACACCTTTTAGAGCATAATCAACAACAATCAGCTGAGGTTCACGGAGAATTCTTTGAGGCTAACTTGATTTTAAAATGTTCTGTGTCTAGATTTAACCAGGCCAGTTCAGATCACAAGCAGGAGTGACTGAACTTGTATAAAATACTGGAAGAAATTAGGCTATTACATACTATTTTTCTCTTCCATATGCATGCATGTATTAAATTAAATTAAATTAAATTAAATCATTTGTTTAAGTGCACTGTGTTCCTTTCCATCTCATCTTAGATTCTTATTGTCCCTGACCCTTACTCACACTGACCTTTATATGCACTGCATGGGGATGGATGCTCGTAGGAATGTTTCTGTGCATTCTGTACACTGAATACCTTCAAAAAGACCCTCAACAAACTTACCTAAGTGGACAGAAACTTACCTAAGTAGACAGAAACATACAGGCACAAAATGTGGGTGCATAAATCATGAATCAATGCACTGACCAACAGTGACAATACTGTTTCACAGAGTCCACAGTTTAAGGCCAGAAGGAACCAATAGATCACCTGACCTCCTGCCTATCACAGGCCACCAACACCACCCAGCACCCACACACTAAACCCAACAATGCAAATGAAACCAAAGCAAATAAGATCCAGAGGAGACTAGACTGTTATGTGCCACAGGCAGAGAATAGGTGGGGCTGAGGTGCACCAATGTCTGAGGTCTCTGCAATGTCAGGGAAATTATTTAATTAGATGTTCCCAGATAATCCTGGAAAGTAGCCCACAACCACACGCGGCAGAGGAAGGCAAAAAAACAAACAAAGAAACAAACAAAACCCCCCACAAGATCACTGTCCATCTGACTTGGGGGGGGGAATTCTTTCTGCATTCCACATATGATGATCAGTTTGATCCTGAGCATAAGAGCAAGATCCAGCCACCCAAGCACCTGATTTGAGATTATAGTCTATTCTGAATATTGTACTCACTGCCAACTTTATTTATGCAGCAAAATCCTTTTGGAAGATAAATCAAGTTACTCAACCTGAATTATAGTCAGTCACAGCAACTGACACACCAGACAAAGCTAAATCTTTCTGAGATTTAGTAGATTATTTTGTTAAAACTGTGTAAGCTGATGGAGTGACTCAGCAGATACAAGTTGCTTTTGGCAGCAAGTTTTTTTTCCCCCTCAAGGGCTAGTGTTTATAATAAGAAAGTAAAATAGTTTAACAATACCAGAAAGTAAATGAACTGTAGACTGGGAACTCTTCCCAGTCCAATCCTATGACCCCTGTGTTTGGAGCCATAAATGTCTAAAAGAACTTGTCCTCCCTTTACTTCCCAAACATCCACTTTTATAGCCTTTCCTATGAGCATCTGTGCATGGAATGGGGGAAGCAGAGCTCCAGTTAAACTCTTGTTAACCTTGGACAGATAGTTCTCCTGTTCTTTAAAATGGAGCAATGTGGACAATAATAGCTGTATTCGGTACATGCCAAAATGTAAGTATAAAATACCTGAATGTTACAACCATATTAATATCACTGTAGTCAACTTCACTCTTTCACTCTTTCACTGTCAGACACTAGGTAGACACACCCTTCTTCCTACAACAGATCCAGATGCACACTGAACACCACAGATTTATTTAACTCAGAAAACTATAGCACCAATCTCTATAAATGTTAACATATATTTATTCTAGACATATGCACACTGGATAAACATAATGTGATCTTCATTTGTGTGGAAAATATGTAGATTTTTCCTGTGCTGATGGTGATTTTCTTTATACTCCTAGAACAAAAGTGCCCATTGCAACTTGTGGTAAACTAAAAACAACACAGCAAAACAATATACATACATTTTACTAATATAAAAAGTTTGGTTCAGATAATTATCAAAACGTTGCTTATCTGAAATATTCCCATTCATCCTTGTGAGAATTGGGAGTGCTTTGTTCCAGGTGGGCCAGCCACCCAGCTGAGCGGCGAACAGCGGAGAGGCTAACAGAGGGAATTTGACTGGGAGTTCACCTGGGGAGAGCCCACTGAGGCTTTCATCTTGCAGGCTTCTCTGAGTAGTTACTGCAACAGCTGAGGAAGCTCTGAGAAGGAAGGTAATATGGATGGTGAGTGATTAGTTGTTGTGACCTGCACAAGATGTGCCATGTTTGTCAGAAGCGACTTTGTCTGTGCAAAGTGCAAGCTGGTCTCCATATTGGAAGAGAAGGTTCAAGGTCTGGAGAAAAAGGTATCTGAAGCCGCAGCCAGCACATCCCTCGCCCGCGCTGCTTCCCGCTGCCCCCATTGGCCAGGGAAGGTGAACTGCGGCGAGTGGGGGCCGTGATCAGCCGAACCTGCCACGTCAGTAGGTAAATAAACTGGCCCAGCCCGCCAGCGTAAGCACCCTGGCAAGCCACGTGCCAAACATTGCCGACCCCTGATCTAGACTGTTCTCAGTTGTACCAGATGACAGAACAAGGAGTAATGGTCTCAAGTTGCAGTGGGGGAGGTTTAGGTTGGATATTAGGAAAAACATTTTCACTAGGAGGGTGGTGAAGCACTGGAATGGGTTACCTAGGGAGGTGGTGGAATATCCTTCCTTAGAGGTTTTGCAGGTCAGGCTTGACAAAGCCCTGGCTGGGATGATTTAGTTGGGGATTGGTCCTGCTTTTAGCAGGGGGCTAGACTAGATGACCTCCTGAGGTCCCTTCCAACCCTAATATTCTATGATTCTATGATTCCAGACTTTTGTTTCACTCACTCCAACCCCCCTACCATCAACCTTGCCCCCTACATCATTTCTGATATCTTTCTACTACACACCTCAGATGTGTGTTGGGGTTTGGTGGCAGGCCCAAACGTTATACCCCATTCCATCAATCCAGGTCTCCCATACAATGGACCCCAGTCTTGCACTCTTCTCCATGGATCATTCAGTGCCTTCACATTTCGGGGTGAGATGTTGCCATGCAACCTCTTTTCTCCACTACATAGACCTTCAGTGTATGTCTACACTGCCTGCAGCAGTTAGCCTCCCAGCCCAGGTTGACGAACTTGTAACCTGGGCTGGAGCTCGAGCTCTGTAAACCAGTCCCCACCCTACATCCTAGGCTTTACAACCTGAGCTTCAGCCTAAGCCACAACTTCAAAGTGCTGTTTACACAGCTATTTTTAAAGTGCTAACACAATGCCCACTAGCCTGAGTCTTTTGACCTGGGCTAGGAAGTCTGTTGCCACAACTGTGTAGACATACCCTCTGGGGCCTATGAGGTCACTGCCCTAAATCCATAGAATGTTCTGCTCAGTAGTACATAGGCCTCCCACTTGGGCAGGGGGTTTCTTAGTAACCATGCAAGATGTTGTTATCCCCGTAATGCAGTAGTAACTGCAGCAGAGAGTGGATGCACTCTTATTTGTGGGGAGGCAATGAGTATCATAACTAGCTTCAGAGTATTCTATAGAAGTGGGGTGATGGAACTTAATTCACAGCTCCATAACAGCTACTTGGTGAAATAAATGGTTTTCTAATATTTCCTGCCTCTCAGACCACCAAAAACATCACTTGGAGAGTAAAGCCTGATAAAGCAGGAGTTTGAACATATTTGTTCCCTACAAAAACTGAATCTGTTTCATGGATCCAGTTGCAGTTCTGAATTAAGTTTAGATTAAAAAAACTACTACATGGAGTAGTTGAACTCTGACTTTTTCCCCAATCCAAGACTGTGGGGATTTAAATTTGGTATCCACTGCAACTCAATCTGTAACAGTAGCCAAAATAGAGTTATACAGATGACATAATGTGTGTGCATCGATGCTTCATTGCTGGTCTTCTTCTTATGTCCTTCCACCACAATCATAGGTTTTTGCAGTGTTGGGCACATGATATGGCCTGGTGTGTGGCTCTGGTAAGGTCTTCTGTTAGAGGGTTTTCCCGTCACCCCCTCCCCTGATTCTTGTCATGCAGACAGAAAGCGGAAGACCAGAAGTCCAAAGTGCAGGCAATGCGATGTTTAGTGGGACTAGTTTCAAGCAAGCATATCCATAGCTCTACACACCAGGAGAGTCTGTTTCCCATGTTCTGTTCCCAGTTCTGAACCTGCAGAGTGTTTACCCAGTGTCCCACTTGCCAGCTCTGACACTGCAGAGTCCTGCCTGTTTCCCATTCCCACTTCTTCCTTCTTAGCGGGCTTAAATATACCTGCAATACACACACTCTGGTCCCACCCCTTACAACTTATGGTCATGTTCTGTTTTGGGGATCCTACATATGCGGTCTTTGTCCGATCTATTTTGTATCCCATGGGAGGAGTAGGGAGTGAGATTGTGTTCTGGCCATGGCCAGGCCTCTCTTTAGCTTTTAGAGTTTCTTATTATCAGAGGGGTTGTCGTGTTAGTCCGGATCTGTAAAAAGCAACAGAGGGTCCTGTGGCACCTTCAAGACTAACAGATGTATTGAAGCATAAGCATGCGTCATGGCGAAGTGGGCATTCACCCACGAAAGCTTATGCTCCAATACATCTGTTAGTCTTAAAGGTGTCACAGGACCCTCTTTTGCTTTTTAGTGTTTCTTATGCCTCCTCCATCCCCTGTTTGCCCCTCCTAACTGGTTGCTTGACCTTGGCTTCACAGAGGAGCCAGACAGCCTTCCAGTTTTTGCTCGTATATTACACTCCCATCATGCCCTGTAACACTTTTAACTCCATCTCTTATCTCTTTTCACCCCATGTGATTGTGAGCAGATGTAACACACAGTGCCTTTGTTCTTCACACATATTAGTAAGGATATAAGAGTACCAAAAGTCAAACCCAAAATTCTACCTCAGGCTAACAAACAAGCCCATATAGCAGGGGTCAGCAACCTATGGCACGCGGCTCACCAGGGTAAGCACCCTGGCGGGCTGGGCCAGTTTGTTTAACTGCCGCGTCGGCAGGTTCAGCCAATCGCGTGTCCCACTGGCCGCAGTTCACCGTCCCAGGCCAATGGGGGCGGCGGGAAGCAGCGCGGGCATGGGATGTGCTGGCTTCGGCTTCCCGCCGCCCCCATTGGCCTGGGACAGCGAACCGTGGCCAGTGGGAGCCGCGATCGGCTGAACCTGCCAACGCGGCAGGTAAACAAACTGTCCCAGCCTGCCAAGGTGCTTACCCTGGTGAGCCGCGTGCCAGAGGTTGCTGACCCCGGCTATATACTAACATTTTCCATGGTGCACAGTTCCTTCAGAAGCCAGCAGATCAACAGATGTTCTGTATTCTATATTTCATCATAGTCACCTGTTTCTGGGTCATTGAGGTAGCTCCACTTCCACATAATGACTTTTGATCTGCCAACTCTTGTTGGCGTAGACATATTCGTTATTTACATTACAGTGGTAGGCGTTCGGCAGGATTCAGAGATACAAAGAATCTGACAGAGGCCATAACGTGAACACTGCTGCTATGGCTCTCTTTATAGCTGGTGCAATGTTTGGATTCAGAAGGCAAATGCAAAAATGCATATGCTAGAGGCCAGATTGTGGCATCCAGTGTCAGGCCCATCACAAATATGGTGTTGAACTCCAGTACCCCAGTGTGAATACCATGGCTCGTGGGTATAAAAAAAAATGGTCATGGATAAATTTAGGCTGGAAATTAGAAGAAGGTGCCTAGCCATCTGAGAACAACCTCCCACTAGGAGTAGTGGGGACAAACAATCTAAGTAGGTTAAAGATGGAGTTTGATAAATTTATGAACAGGACTGTATGATGGGATTGCATCTGAAAGCTGGGAAATGAACTTAATGACTCTGAAGGTCCCTTCCAGTCTTATATCCCTCCGAGACCCTGCGGACTGTACCATCGTTTAGAATGCTTCTTTCCTAGTCACCATGCCCCTGGACTGCTTCACAAATGATCATCTTCCCACTTCCTTCCTGAAACCCTTGGGAGTAAAGGGGGAAAACAGGGGACCACTCTTTCGTAACACTGATAGGGTATGCACTGAAGGAGAGATCCCTGATCTCATCAAAGTGCAGGGGCTGCAATTGTGAATGCCATTTACACAGGGTATAGGAGGAGGGAGTGGCTCCTTGTGTGTCTGCCATTCCTGTGAACTAAATAAGGACTTTTTACAATTAGGATCCTAGTTTCTAAACATATATCTGAATAAGACTCCAGAGTTCAGACTTATAGTTCCCTGTTAGTTGCATCGTATGAAACACAGTACTCTATCAAAAAGTAAATTAAAATATGTTATCACCACCCAAGACAAATTATAACCAGCTTTTACTGGGAAGTTGATTGTAATTTACTTTTTCTGTCCTACAGCAAATTAGTTATCCCTAAAATGTTTATGCTCTAATTTTTAACATAATTAATCTATTAAACACCATTTGAATTAGTATATTATTGCAGGAATATTTGATTCCATGCATACCGACAGCAATATATTTTAGGAACGTGGCTGCTCATTACCACTCCCCCCACCCAGGGGTAATGGACTAATGCTGCAAATTACATTGACTACAAATAGTTTTAATGATCATATCTCAAGTTCAGTGAATCTATTTCTTAATGAGACATTTTCATTAGTCATGACAATCTGATACACAATGCCGTAACATCACATAAGAGCTACTGATTTCTTTTCTTAAACTTTCCTCATTCTGAACTATATAATGGAGACACTAATTATTTGTTTAAAAACATGCAAAGCAACAGCCATCCGTAGAACTGATGTGACAAAGTAGGCAAAATAGGTATGATAATAACTGTATTGAAATAAAATATCTGCTATGAGGTCTGTAGGGACTTGGCTACTATAGCTACTTCTAATCAAGCATGATTAATAGTTCTTGGGTGGGGTACTTGCATATTCATGGCTACATTTGCAAAGCTATGTTCATAAAGTGGGCCTTTATATATATGGAGGATGGGTAGGAGCACTCTTTTTGAATAAAGAAATCACATATTAGTAGACTTCAGTTGAACATTGATTCTGATTAGGCAACTAATAGAAGTATGATAGAGTTGTACCTTCAAAGCAAAGTGACTTCAGGCTATACTTGAAGGAGCAGATAGGCACCTAGGTGCTTTTGAAAATTCCATATTGGTGTGTTTAGGGCTGGGTTGAGACACAGAATTGCAGACAGCAGTAAGAGAGTATATTCATAGAACAATAGAATAATAGGACTGGAAGGGACCTCGAGAGGTCATCTAGTCCAGTCTATTCATGCAGGACTAAGTATTATTTAGACCATCTCCGACAGGTATTGGTCTAACCTGCTCTTAAAAATCTCCAATGATGGAGTCCATAATCTCCCTAGGCAATTTATTCCAGTGCTTAACCACCGTGACAGTTAGGAAGTTTTTCCTAATGTCCAACCTAAACCTCCCTTGATGCAATTTAAACACATTGCTTCTTGTCCCATCCTCAGTGGTTAAGAACAATTTTTCTCCCTCCTCCTTGTAACAACCTTTTATGTACTTGAAAACTGTTATCATGTCCCCTCTGAGTCTTCTCTTTTCCAGACTAAACAAACCCATTTTTTTTTTCAATCTTCCCTCATAGATCATGTTTTCTAGACCTTTAATCATTTTTATTGATCTTCTCTGGACTTTCTCCAATTTGTCCACATCTTTCTTGAAATGTGGCACCCAGAACTGGACACAATACTCCAGCTGAGGCCTAATCAGTGTGGAGTGGAGCGGAAAAATTACCTCTCATGTCTTGCTTACAACAATTGCTAATACATCCCAGAATGATGTTCACTTTTTTTTGCAACAGTGTTACACTGTTGGCTCATATTTAGCTTGTGGTCCACTATGACCCCCAGATCCCTTCTGCAGTACTCCTTCTTAAGCAGTCATTTCCCATTTTGTATGTGTGCAACTGATTGTTCCTTCCTAAGTAGTGTACTTTGCATTTGTCCTTATTGAATTTCATCCTATTTACTTCAGACCATTTCTCCAGTTTGTCCAGATCATTTTGAATTTTAATCTTATCCTCCAAAGCACTTGCAACCCTTCCCAGCTTGGTATCGTCCACAAACTTTGTAAGTGTACTGTCTGTGCTATTATCTAAATCCTTGATGAAGATACTGAACAGAGCTGGACCCACAACCGATCCTTGCTGGACCCGACTCGTTATGCCCTTCCACCATTACTGTGAACCACTGATATCTATTCTCTGGGAACAGTTTTACAACCAGTTTTGCACCCACATTATAGTAGCTCCATCTAGGTGGTATTTCCCTGTATTGTACACAGACATTTTGTTTTGAGAATGTGTGGATTGATCTGTGTGTTTTGCTAGAACCCTTTAAGGGAGCTATTTCTCTAGATCTCTGAGGTACTTATTTGTCCCCCTTTACCACAATATCTGAGCACATCAAAATCTGTAATATATTTATCCTCGCAACATCCCTATGAGGTAAGGAACTGCTATATTAATTAAAGAAGAAAGTCTACTTGAAAATTGTGTACACACACAACACTGCCTGCAAAACAAACAAACAAACAAATGCAATAGGGGATTCTGAAAGACCGTATCAGTTTTCAGTAGACAGGGAATTTATGAAGGATGTGAATAGGAGAACCAAAATAATCAAAGCGAATGTGAGGAGGGATGAATGTGGATTTAACAAATAAAATTGGGGAGGAATAGAGAGATTTCCTTCTCTTCCCCATGCTCTATTAATCCATAATAGTATACTTAATCTGTATCAGTAATTTTCCTTTCTAGTTTTTCCTTCTGTGAAATTTGGTCTTTTCTAGCCTAACATTTTTACTTTAACCATTATTTCCTTACTTCAGTCTCTCACCTTTCTCTGTCCCTTACTATCTAATTGTCACTAACTGACACTTAGGATCCATTGTCACCATATTCTGGATCTGTCTCATTGCAGGCTTCAGCTAGGATCCTTCATCCTTCATCATCTATTCTGGTTTACAACCTCACTGCTGCTCCCAGTTTTCTCTCTTTTCAACATGTCTGTCATTATCACACTGCTATCTCTTGCACACAGGGCAGCAGCCATTTGTTGGCTGGTCAGCTGACAGGAAAATAAGGCAGTCCTCAAGAAAGAAAGAAATTAAGACAAGATTTAAAAAAAAAAATAGTCGCCTAAAGTTAGACATGAAGATTCATATTTAGGCACCTGATAAGATGGATGATCTTCAGAAGTTCCAAGTATTCAGCAACTTCTAGTGACTTCAGATGAAACATGACAATTGTTGTCTGTGTATCTCATGATTCCAATCCCCAAGTATAAGTAGATACTACTGCAGAAATCTCATAGTAAAGAAGCTTGAAACAAAAGGGAAATGAAGTTAGCGTGAAGGTTGCTGATTATATACCTGGTTCTTTAGGATCCTGAAGGGATAAAAAGCTTTCATGCTGCTGGGAGCTCAGCACCTTTGTTTATTTATAGCACTTTACTCCATTTTACTAGCACAGCTTACAAAGGCCTAAATATGAACCTAGAAGGCCAACTTGGCCTTAACATATATTTTCCCTTTCTTACAAATATAAAAGTTTTAAGTAACAAAAGAATCAAAGCTCCATCTCCCGCCCCCCACACTTCTGTGAGGAACTCTGTGTACTTATAGCATTAAGTAAACTTTTCCAAAGAGAGAACCTGGCAAATTGTAGATGATATTCCAGCTTCCTAAAGACTATTACAATATTTAATAAAGCTCTATAATATGTCTTCCTTGTTAGTATAATTCCTACAATATACTTTGTAGTTTCCATTTAGTTGTTTTGATCTGTGGCAGACTGCTTTCAGTGAGATCAAAAGATTATAAATTGCTAACTACAGACTTGATTGAAACATAGCAGGCTACAAATCCATGTGATGGCTTTTCTTACATTGAATATAGGTCAGTTTCATTATTTACTTTGTTGTTGTGCCTCTTTGTGTGAAGTGGTATTGAGAGAAAACAAGCTAGTTTACCTAGTCCAATACAATCTTTACTCATGCTATTAAACCATGTATGTAAGAGAGGAGTATGACTGCTCAGAGCTCCGGTATGATACTGCAGAAAAACCTGAGAGTCTCTGGATAAAGTTGAGAAGTGGGAGCAACAAGGATGATGTTGTGGTTGGAGTCTGCTATAGACCACCAGACCAGGGGGATGAGGTGGACGAGGCTTTCTTCTGGCAACTAGCAGAAATTGCTAGATCACAGGCCCTGGTTCTCATGGGAGACTTTAATCACCCTGATATCTGCTGGGAGAGCAATACAGCGGTGCACAGGCAATCCAGGAAATTTTTGGAAAGTGTAGGGGACAATTTCCTGGTGCAAGTGCTGGAGGAACCAACTAGGGGCAAAGCTTTTCTTGACCTGCTGCTCACAAACAGGGAAGAACTAGTAGGGGAAGCAAAAGTGGATGGGAACCTGGGAGGCAGTGACCATGAGATGGTCGAGTTCAGGATCCTGACACAAGGAAGAAAGGAGAGCAGCAGAATACGGACCCTGGACATCAGAAAAGCAGACTTTGACTCCCTCAGGGAACAGATGGGCAGGATCCCCTGGGAGAATAACATGAAGGGCAAAGGGGTCCAGGAGAGCTGGCTGTATTTTAAAGAATCCTTATTGAGGTTGCAGGAACAAACCATCCCGATGTGTAGAAAGAATAGTAAATATGGCAGGCGACCAGCTTGGCTAAACAGTGAAATCCTTGCTGATCTTAAATGCAAAAAAGAGGCTTATAAGAAGTGGAAGATTGGACAAATGACCAGGGAGGAGTATAAAAATATTGCTCAGGCGTGCAGGAGTGAAATCAGGAAGGCCAAATCACACTTGGAGTTGCAGTTAGCAAGAGATGTTAAGAGTAACAAGAAGGGTTTCTTCAGGTATGTTAGCAACAAGAAGAAAATCAAGGAAAGTGTGGGCCCCTTACTGAATGAGGGAGGCAACCTAGTGACAGAGGATGTGGAAAAAGCTAATGTACTCAATGATTTTTTTGCCTCTGTCTTCACGCACAAGGTCAGCTCCCAGATTGCTGCACTGGGCAGTACAGCATGGGGAGAAGGTGACCAACCCTCTGTGGAGAAAGAAGTGGTTCAGGACTATTTAGAAAAACTGGACGTGCACAAGTCCATGGGGCCGGATGCGCTGCATCCGAGGGTGCTAAAAGAGTTGGCGGGTGAGATTGCAGAGCCATTAGCCATTATTTTTGAAAACTCATGGCGATCGGGGGAGGTCCCAGATGACTGGAAAAAGGCTAATGTAGTGCCCATCTTTAAAAAAGGGAAGAAGGAGGATCCGGGGAACTACAGGCCGGTCAGCCTCACCTCAGTCCCTGGAAAAATCATGGAGCAGGTCCTCAAGGAATCAATTATGAAACATTTAGAGGAGAGGAAAGTGATCAGGAACAGTCAGCATGGATTCACGAAGGGGAAGTCGTGCCTGACTAACCTAATTGCCTTCTATGATGAGATAACTGGCTCTGTGGATGAGGGGAAAGCAGTGGATGTGTTATTTCTTGACTTTAGCAAAGCTTAATACGGTCTCCCACAGTATTCTTGCCACCAAGTTAAAGAAGTATGGGCTGGATGAATGGACTGTAAGGTGGATAGAAAGCTGGCTAGATCGTCGGGCTCAACGGGTAGTGATCAATGGCTCCATGTCTAGTTGGCAGCCGGTTTCAAGCAGAGTCCCCCAAGGGTCGGTCCTGGGTCCAGTTTTGTTTAATATCTTTATTAATGATCTGGAGGATGGTGTGGACTGCACTCTCAGCAAGTTTGCAGATGACACTAAACTAAGAGGCGTGGTAGATACACTAGAGGGTAGGGATCGGATACAGAGGGACCTAGACAAATTAGAGGATTGGGCCATAAAAACCCTGATGAGGTTCAACAAGGACAAGTGCAGAGTCCTGCACTTAGGACGGAAGAATCCGATGCACAGCTACAGACTAGGGACCGAATGGCTAGGTAGCAGTTCTGCAGAAAAGGACCTAGGGGTTACAGTGGACGAGAAGCTGGATATGAGTCAACAGTGTGCTCTTGTTGCCAAGAAGGCTAACGGCATCTTGGGCTGTATAAGTAGGGGCATTGCCAGCAGATCGAGGAGCGTGATCGTTCCCCTTTATTCGACATTGGTGAGGCCTCATCTGGAATACTGTGTCCAGTTTTGGGCCCCACACTACAAGAAGGATGTGGAAAAATTGGAAAGAGTCCAACGGAGGGCAACAAAAATGATTAGGGGTCTGGAGCACATGACTTATGAGGAGAGGCTGAGGGAACTGTGATTGTTTAGTCTCCAGAAGAGAAGAATGAGGGGGGATTTGATAGCAGCCTTCAACTACCTGAAGGGGGGTTCCAAAGAGGATGGAGCTCGGCTGTTCTCAGTGGTGGCAGATGACAGAACAAGGAGCAATGGTCTCAAGTTGCAGTGGGGGAGGTCCAGGTTGGATATCAGGAAAAACTATTTCACTAGGAGGGTGGTGAAACACTGGAATGCGTTACCTAGGGAGGTGGTGGAGTCTCCTTCCTTGGAGGTTTTTAAGGCCCGGCTTGACAAAGCCCTGGCTGGGATGATTTAGCTGGGAATTGGTCCTGCTTTGAGCAGGGGGTTGGACTAGATGACCTCTTGAGGTCCCTTCCAAATCTGATATTCTATGATTCTATGATTCTAAGTGTTCATGTATGTATAGTAGAATTTACTAGTTATGCATGACATGTCTTTTTCCAAAAAGCTAGCATGTGGGCAAAACTATTAATACTAGTTCAAATTATACCACAGAGATAATATGTGTCAAAATTAGAGCTGTACAAATAATTGATTTTCAGTTCATTGGCTGCTCCAAAAAAGTTGAAAAAATATTTTTGGTCAAACTGTAACTGACATTCTTCTGAATTTTCTTACCTTTCCTCATCACTGCTTCAGTTTCCACTCTGGATTTATATCCCAGTTCCCTTTCTAAGCTCTATCTCCCTATTTTTGGTAGGTAATTGATGCCTCAGTTTCCCTTATGGTAGAATAGCTTGGCTGTCCAGCAAAACTAAAAGTTTTCCCCATCCAGGTCAACCAATGAATCCAGAATAAAGCCATACGAAACTGGTCTTCTCAATAGTCTCTATGCTTAGTAGTATATCAGCCTTCCTCCTTCTCTTCCCTGAGGCTCAATATCTTATCCTGTTGATATAGGCCTACACAATTTCATTGCCCCTATTGGGTTCACAGTCCCTTACCTTGTTGACACAGATCTTTTTAGTCATTTTCCATCTTTGAACTAAACAGGTTCTATAGAGGCCAAATCAATAGTCCATTCCCCACCAAGGTCTTCCCTGGTGTTTCACCAGTGATGCAGAAGTCCCCACACATTCTCACTGGAAGCTGCAACCTGGGGTCTCCATACAAGCCTCACGCCCTAGACATTTGCTTACTTTATCTTTTTCAGACTTCCTTTCTTTTCCTGTGCCTTTGTCTTTTATGCTCCCTTTAACTTTCTACCCCTCTTTGTTCAGCAATTTATCCTTCTTTTTCCTTTCATGAAGTTTCTAATGGGTTCTGTATATTGTTGTTTCTGTCAGGCTGCCTGTCACCTTCTGTGTTGAAAATCATGTGAGAAATTCAGCTTTGGTGCAAAGGAAAACAAGTTGCTTAACAGTAAGGATAGGAGGCCTCTAAAATAAGAAATATTTGAGTGGTATAATAAATGTGCTTTAGGTAACTCATCATTTACTGGAGTAGTGGGCTTCAGTTTGGGAATAAGACCCCTTGTTAATATGGTTTCATTTATTTTTAAGAATATTTCCTTTAGTTTAACTTCACTGAGAACTCTGTTCTCCAAAGGAGATATCCAGACAACTCTTTTTATGTAGGGGGACATTAATTGCATTTATATTCTATAATGTCTCTGCATTTCTGAACATGCTTCAGGATTTATGTGAGGTGCTTATTTCTGTAATGCACTTGGCACTTAAAACAACAAGCAAGAGAGGTGATGTTGAACCCAGAATGTGTGAAAGGCTTGCAAATTCTGTACGTGCATAGGTTGAGTTAATAAGCACACTGTGATTATCTGTTTTTTGTGTGATCTTCATTAAGAGTTGATTTTCTTTCACTATAATGACAAAGCCTCAAGATCAGATCTGCCCTCAGTTGTACCTATGCAACCCCATTGATTTCTTATAGGTGCAACTGAGGTCAGTATTTGGCCTTTAGTTATGACTTATGATAGAAGATAAAGCATTAAGCATTTGCCTTATCAGAAGGGAGGAAATAGGGTTCAGGATATGTTGTCTCTCTTGTGTGCAGCTTAGTCTCTGTGTGTGTTTTCCCCCCCAAAGCATAATTGACCTTTTATAAATCACTACTGCTTGTAAATCTTGTTTTTTGAGATGGTATGTTCATATTCCCACTTGTAGGAAGAATCTTCACCATAGTTGAGCTTCAAGACCTTCCTAGAAGTGGGCACTATAAAAAAACAACAACAAGATTATTCCTAGCAGTGCCATCTGCCAGAGGCAACTTCACAGATCAATTCAGACTGTAGCAAGTGCTATTTATCAGTTAATCTGGTGGGTATTACTAGACACTGCTTTTCAATAAGGTTCCTGAAGCTTAAGGGTGGTGGGAATTGGGGGCAAAGGAAAGGGAAGGCATACAGCAACACATCTAAGAAGGGTGAATATGGAGAGGCAACACTCTTTAAGAACTACAGTTAAGGCAAGAAACCTCTCTTTTTTCTAATACTAGGAGAAAATGGATTACTGAAAACTATATTGCTATTTCAGAGTTTAGCTCCATTGTATTTCTCTATTTTGTAGAGCTCGCTGATTCTACATACTCTACTACAGATATAAATTTAAAAGGACAGAAATGCATGTAGCATTAGACAACTGTTTAATTTATTAATTATTATTATTATTATTTTATTTATTATTTCTGTTAAGGCAGCTCCTGCGATCTCTTGAAAAGGGGAGGAAATCACCATGTTTCTGGAAGAATGCTTCTTTTATATCCTTCACTCTTTCATACTTTTCCCAGAATTTTGCATGCAATAAATAGGGGCACACTTTCTGTAAATTATGCAGGTTTAGTTCATTTTTTTTAAAAGTAGTCTGCCAAAACTAATCTGCCCGTGGCGAAAAGAAAAAGGTGCAGCCATTCTTTGTTCCTACAGCAAGATGGAAATTAGTCCTAATTCATACAGATCAGGATCACAAAAACTCCTGGAAGGGGCAGTTTTCCCTCAACTCTTGCTGCTGTGGTCAACATTCTCTCAGCCCACTCCCAAAATTTCTGGTAATGCAGGATATAAAGCAGTGCATAAATGATTAGTTCAAAGACATAGAAAGTAAGCAAGTGTTAGTGTATGGAAAATCAGGTCCATAATAGCTATCAGTACAGATATATTACGAAAGCTCAGCGGACTTCATAATTCTTGGAAAAGCAGTTTAGCATGATTATAAATACCTGTGTCTAGCCTCTGTCACCTGGATATTCTAGTGTTGCCGTATGCCAAGAATCTAAGCTTCAAGCAGACATCCTAATGAGTGTGCACACTGTGACAATCTGCTAGGTAAGCTACTATATGCACAGCAATTTCATAATTTTTATATGTGTGCCCTGCCTATGAATAATAGAGGTCTTCTTTTACTCCTATCTCATCAAATTCAGGAAAAGACCTGTGTAAAGCATCTAAGAAAAACTCTGAATGATATAAACTTCTTCTTAGCTTTTCTTGTATAAGTCATTTTTGTTAGTGTAAATGAATTTGATGATAAGCACCTGGAACATCCTTTTTTTTATTCTGAGATTAAAACTTCTTTTAACTTAATGCACAACAGAATTTTTTTGTCCATTCTCCATTCCTTAGATAGCAATATCATTTACTAGATAACTTATTTTTCTACATAATCTTTATTATAATAGTAGCAACTTAGCATGAACAGGGACATAAGAAATATTCAGCCTCATCTAGTTGTTATAAATTAGTAACAGTAAAACACCACAGCCTTACGTTAACAGCAGAAGCTGACACAGGAAGGTGGCCCAATGATTAAGGAGTCTAGTTTATAGTTTGGAAGACACAGATTCAATTAATTGCTCTCCCATAGACTTCCTGTTTTACCTTATGTAAATCACTTAACATATTTGTGTCTGAGTTCCCTATCCATAAAATGGGGATAATCACAATTCCCCACCTCACCCAGTTGCTGGGGGGATAAATACAGTTAAAGACTATGAAGTGTGTCAGAAGAAAAAGGAGCAGGTTGACCCAGAGGCTGATATGAGTACAGGCTTCTTTATTGTGATACTTGTTCCCCTGGACCCAATTGTCCAGTAAGCACTGGATTAGTTACATCAGACTCTTTTTATTTAAGTTAGTCTGTAAATGCCTATATCTGCTACAACACCCCGCAAACCCTTATTAAGTATCAGAAACTCTCATACTATGATTATACCCACCCCTATTGACTGATTACAGCGTTACGCATATTATACACACATCTTCACCTTAAAAATACATTTCTTGGCAGTAATGTTTTGCTACAAATTCCCTAAATCTGCAGTTCTCAGGGGAGGGAGGAAGGGGCCATGACCCCGGGCTGGCTTATGTAGCTGGGGAAGGAAGGGAAGAGGAGATAACACTTCTTTACCCAAAAGATATCCTTTAGACCCCCAGCAGCAACACTTATTAATTCTTAACAAGGGGAAGGAAGGGGAAAGGGGTAACACTTTATCTATTAAGCAAAGAAATAGTGCATGCCTGTGCCTATTCCCTGATACCATGCCAGCACAGCAGTGGTTTTCCATGTCTTTACTTAACCCTTACATATCCCAACAAAGTGCTCAGATACTACGATGGTGAGACTATACAAGTACTTAAAATATAAACTGGACCACAAAGCATTAAAAAACTTTTTACTCGCACAAAACAACCTGTGAGGTAGAGTTAGACAAATATAGCCTGGTGTATTCAGCTATTTATACTTCATGAAAACTAATGGAATGCTACTTGTATTGTTTTCACTTCTCTGTTCCTGTCATAATGCAATAGCAAATATTAACATGGTAAATATCATTGTAACTAAATAACTCATCAAAGAAATCCTGTGAAATGCTAAGGAAGGACTTAAGGATTTTTACAGAAAATGGTAATTTGAAAGCAACTGGCCATTATGTATATGGTGGGAGTTAACAGTCTAAGTACATTCCTCACTCACCATCATCAAAGGAAAAGCCTACATTGGTAGAGGCACTGTCAGCTTGCTTTCTGTGTTAAGATACCACAAATATGGATTCAAAGAAAGGTCCTGTACCTCTGGACAATTTTGACTCTAACAGGGCAGAATAACTGAATGAGAAAACAGAGATCCCCAGAGTTATTCTGGGTAGCCCTGAACAACTTTTGGGAAACAGGCAGTTTATTACATCACTGCCACCATTTGAAGTTACACACTGTGATTTACCTAATATATTTTGCCTGCTTTAACCTCTCAGTAACTCTCATTCTTTTTCTTAGCTAATAAATCTTTAGTAGGTTTACTTTAGAATTGGCCACCAGAGTTGTCTTTGGTGTAAAATCTGGAGTAACAATTGATCTGGGGTAAGTGGCCTGTCCCTTAGGACTGGGAGCAGCCTGATGAGGTGTGATTTTTGGTTTATGTGACCATTTTGTCATATAGTTAAGTTTGTCTGGATGGCAAGATAGACTGGAGAGGCTAAGGAAGACTGTCTGTGACTCCAAGGTAAGACTGGTATACTGATATATTGATCCAGGAATTCACATTTGTTGCTGGTTTGGTGAAAGCTAATTATAGAACATACCACCAGTTTGGGCTATCTGCCCTTGTTTCCTGACAGTCTACCCTGAGATAGGCACTCATGGTTGTGAGCCACGGCAGACAGTGTGACAATGACTATCTAAGAAAAGGAGAATGTATTGCATGCAGATAGTGCTTTGGATAAAATAGCAAAATCATGCCCCCTTCCTCCGATTGCAAATACTGTATATCTTTTTATGGAATTCCCAAGATTCAGACCTAGGATACAAATAATGCACCGCTGCTCTCGTTGGGCACATTTAACTTCTTTTTCTCCCTCTCTCAGACTTTGTGGGAATTTATAGCATCAGCAAAATTCTACATACAGCTATGCCAGTATGCCACAGTTCTTATCATCCAGCAACATTCCTATTATTCCAGATATGGACATCTTGTGAGCAGTTATTGCTGATCAGGTAGAATTGTGTGGTGGTTCTGTGATATGCATAAATACCCACTGTGAACCATAAGTAATAACCATATAAATGATAAATGCACTACTCTGTTATGGTACTGGTGGAAGAGGGCAAGAGTTGACATTTTGACTGCATTATACCTATGGTAGAGAATAACATCTAGTAGTTAGAACAGAGAACTGAGGGCAGGGATGACTGGATTTCATTGCCAATTCTTGTACTCTTACCACTGGATAACTCACAGAGGTCATTATTTTGAAAAATGCCTACTGATTTTGTTTTACCAATAGAATAAAAACCAGCAGGATCTTATTAAGAGGGATAAGGCACAGGTGCCACATTTATTGTAAATATAATGATAAAGCAAAAGATGAAAGTAAACAACATTGTTTGACTACTTATTCCTATTACTACTTTATTCCTTATACACACACACACACACACACACATATATATATATATAGATTCATTTACACAATCATTCATTTAAGTTCTGTATAGGTGTTATAGTTACCAGCCTAGAAGTTGCTCATGCCAAGTTACTGGCCAGGTATCTTGGTCATGAGAATGGAGCCGAGTCTGTGTCAGGTGCACCTGGTGCTCCTGGAGGCTGGCAGCAGAACCAGAGACTCAAAGTCATCAGTCTTTAGAGTCCATTCTTATAGGAATTAATTCCTATGTTAGTCTATGGGAAAGGTTTCGTCCTGCTGTTGCTGACTCAATCAGCAGATGGCACATTCCTGTCCAAAGTGGCACATTCCTGGTGGCTCCACACTGTCCAAAGTTTGTGTTTCTCATCCTTCCAGGTGATGGGGTGGATCCCAGTTTACCCTCAGGGGGTTGTCTGGTGGTCCTACTTGACACATTCTTCGGACGATGGATACTCCCTTTCTAGGCTGGCACCTCCCTAACCATTTATGTACATCAAGCATTCATCAACATACATTCCATATCTTAACCATATTTTAATTTACTGTCTCCACCACTTTCGGGGTGTGTGCGAATTCATTTGAGACTCCTGGTCCTTTAATCACAGAGGGTTGGGGTCTGTCCTAGGAGCCATTGAATGAAGTGAAAGTCACTTAACAGCTTATAGCATTTGTTTACATTGTATCAATTACTTCAAGAACAAAGTCAATTAACTTGTTTGTAAGTTTTACATAGTAATAAAGTATCTTTCACAGGCTAGATATAATCAATGGTTTCTACAGACAGTAATTTACAAGTTTTAACAGAAGACCCAAGAGATTTTTGTACTTGGTGAAACTGTTGGATTTTAAAGTGTGGGGGACAAATTATGAGGGGGTCACTGTCACTTGGGGGAATCACTGTTAGTACCTTCTTTTATATCCCTACAATTTTAGTTGTCACACTTGAGACTTCTGAGATGTCTCAAGTTGGGCACCCAAAAGCTGAAATTAAGTTCGCCATATGTCCTTCCTCCTTTCTAATTCCCTCCCTCACATACCCTGGTACACGCACTCACACAAATCTTCTGTATAATCTGTCATGATATGGCCCTTTATTTTTGTAGTTTACCTGTAAATGAAATCCATTGTATTTCAGAGGGATGTAGGGATTTCATTATATATTTTCTGGAACTACAGCAGTTCCATCTCAAATCACCATTATTCTTCATTTACAAGGATAAATTCAGATCTGGTATGACTGAATGCAATTCCAGTAACTTTACTGTAAGTCATATGAATCTTCTCTGAAACAACAAGGCAGACAACTACAGGTTGTTGGTGGAAAACCTCCTCAAGGCATATAAAAGCCTTGGTTGCAACATGTCACTAAAGATACATTTTTTGCATTCTCATCTAGATTTTTTTCCACTGAACTGCGGAGCAGTGAGCGACGAGCACAGCGAGCGATTTCACCAGGACATTGCAACAATGGAGAAACGCTATCAGGGCAAATGGAGCCCATCAATGCTTGCAGACTATTGCTGGACAGTGACAAGAGATGCTCCATTTAATGAATACAAGAGACAAGCCAAGAAGCGCCAAGTAGACACTGAATAGGACTAAACTATGTACATAATTGTTTTTTGCCTTTTGTTTCATAATAAATTTTATTTATATAACCCTTTTGCTGATTTTTAAAGTCTTACATCAACAGGACAGGTGAAATATTATCATGTAAAGCAACCATAAACACATGAAAAGACCTAGGTTTACAATTTATGATTAAAACTCTACTATCTACACAATATACACAGACATAAAATGTAAAAACTTAAATATCTTAGAAACAGTAGCCAATCAGTCGTTTTAATTGTGATATTTGAATTCAGCACATCAAAATACGTAATAAATAACACATTTTATCTCTGAAGCAGACGACGTCTCAAAAATTGTAGACCAGTGTAATTAGGCAAGCCAAAATGAATTTGAAGAGCAACTAGCAAAAGACTCAAAAACTAACAGCACAAAAAAAAAGGCATCAGAAGGAGGAAGACTACCAAGCAATCAGTAGATCCACTGGGCAATTGAGGTGCTAAAAGAGCACTCAAAAAGACAGGGCCATTTTGGAGAAGGTAAATGAGGTAAAGAGGATGTAAGGGAGATTCCCACACCTAAGCCATTCTTTTTAGGTGACAAATCTGAGAACTGTCCTAGACTGAGATATAAGTAGAGGAGGTTTTGGAACAAATCGATAAAATAAACAGTAATAAGTCACTAGGATCCAGTGGTATTCACCCGCGAGTTCTGAAGGAACTCTCATAAAATTGCAGAACTGTGTTATATAACCTATCATTTAAATCAGCCTCTGTACCAGGTGACTTGAGGATAGCTAAAGTGACACAATTTTTTTTAGAAATGCTCCAGAGGTGATCTTGGCAATTACATGATGGTAAGCCTAACCTAAATATCAGGCACATTGGTTGAAACTATTATAAAGAACAGAATTATCAGACACATAGATGAATACAATTTGTTGGGGAAGAGACAATATTGCTTTTATAAATGGAAATCATGCCTCACCAATCTATTAGAATTTGTTGATAGGGTAAACAAACATGTGGACAAGGTTGCTCCAGTGGATATAGCTGAGCTGGGGTTATGTGAATACCACTTGGGCCTGATTCTTGAATGTACCTAAACTGTAAGTTTGGTGCTTAAATATTTTTGTGAATCTAGTTCTTAGATTTTTTCCTAAAGCCCAGATCCTGGAATTTGTGCTATTCTGTGATAACCTGAGCTGTCATTTAAGAAAAAGTAAGATTTTAGCCCTCCTGGTTGCAGAGAAAAGATTGAAAACATGACTTGAGTGTATTCTAAAGCTTCAAAAACCAGAAAGCAAATAAAAGAACCCCAAAAATATTCTTTTAAAAATATTTTGTGCAGCTATTCCTTGAAAAATAATGAACAACCAATTGCTGAAAGTTTTCAACACTTCCCTCTACTGTTTAGACTCTTACCAAAACCATGCTGTGTTATTAAGTTGGACTATTTTTAATAGGTCTTCCTGTGTTCTGATCAAGCCCCTCATTTTGTCCTACTTTTATTTCTCCATTTCAAAAGAACCTAAATTCCTTTGCACTTTTGACCAGATATCTAGACTAGACAGAAAATTACTAATTTTCAGTAAGATCAGATGGTACTCCTAAAATAGCCAGCAGAACATCAGCCAGCAGAACATCAGTTCCTTTACTCCTGTTACATGCAGAGGTCATGCAGAGGTCATTCCTAATAATAATTCTCTTTTATGTGGCCATGTAAAAACATTGCCACTTATAGTCATTAGTATGTTTAATACCATACATTTTACAGGCAAGATTTAATGGTACCTCTTAGAGGTAACTGACTTTTTAAAAAGAATATCAAAGATATTTTTGCAAAGGCAGCAATTTCCTCTTGACACTAAAGATTGTATGATTCTTCCCATTTGAGTTTAGAGACAATTTGTGTTGCATCTTTCCTTTTTTTCCACAAGTTGTATTCTTGCCTCCATACGTAGGAAATTACCAGCATAGGTTACTATTAATTAAAATATCAGTATATCTTACATTCCGTTTTCAACAAATGTAAAAGGAAGAATCCTAAAACAAACAAACAAAAAAACATCCCAGACATTTGCTACTTTGGCAGAAATGTAAATTTCATATAAAAGAAAAAAAAGTGGAACACACTGAACCTTTGAGAATGCTATTCTGTTCCAGAGATTGCTGGGAATAATGTAACCAGAAACAGTTACATAAGAATGGTCATACTGGGTCAGACCAAAGATCCATCTAGCCCAGTATCCTCTCTTCCTACCGTGGCCAATGCCAGGTACCTAAGAAGGAATGAACAGAAAAGATAATCATAAAGTGATCCACCCCTGTCGCCTATTCCCAACTTCTGTCAAATAGAGGTTAGGGACACCATCCCTGCCCATCCTGGCTAACAGTCATTGATGACTATCCTCCATGAATTTATCTAGTTCTTTTTAGATCCCCATTATAGACTTGGCCTTCACAACATCCTCTGTCAAAGAGTTCCACAGGGTGACTGTGCATTGCATGAAGAAATACTTCCTCTTATTTGTTTTAAAACTACTGTCTATTAATTCCATTTGGTGACCCCTAGTTCTTCTGTTATGAGAAGGAATAAATAACACTTCCTTATTTACTTTACCCTCACCAGTCATGATTTTATAGACCTCTATCATATCTCCCCTTAGTCGTCTCTTTTCCAAACTGAAAAGTCCCAATCTTATTAATCTATCCTCAGATGGAAGCTGTTCCATACCTCTAATAATTTTTATTGCTCTTTTCTGAACCTTTTCCAATTTCAATATATAATTGTTTACATTGGTGACCACATCTGCATGCAGTATTCAAGATGTGGATGTATCATGGATTTTTATAGAGGCAACATGATATTTTCTTTCTTATTATCTGTCCCTTTCTTAATGATTCCCAACATTATGTTTGCTTTTTTTGATTGTCGCTGCACATTGAATGGATGTTTTTAGAGAACTATCCACAATGACTCCAAGATCTCTTTCTTGAGTGGTAACAGCTAATTTAGACCCCATCATCCTATATATATATAGTTGGGATTATATTTTCCAATGTGCATTTATCAACATTGAATTTCATCTGTGATTTTGTTGTCCAATCACCCAGTTTTGTGAGATCCCTTTGTAGCTCTTTGGAGTCTGCTTTGGACTTAACTATCTTGAGAAGTTTTGTATCATCTGCACATTTCCCCACCTCACTGTTTACCCCCTTTTCCAGATCATTTATGAATATGTTACATAGTACTGGTCACAGTACAGCTCCCTAGGCAACCACTATTTACCTCTCTCCCTTCTGAGAACTGGCTGCTTATTCCAACCCTTTGTTTCCTATCTTTTAACCAGTTACTGATTCATGGGCAGACCTTCCCTCTTATCCCATGACAGCTTACTTTGCTTAAGAGCCTTTGGAGTTTTGTGGTAAACCTCAGAAAAGCAAACAAAACTGTAAATGCAATTCATTTTAAGTGACTTTTAGAGGAAGAGATAAATATTTTAAATTTTTCCCAAACTCTTAAATGCAAATATCAAATAATGCTAACTAAGGAAGGGGAAAGAGATTTTCTATACAATGGACTTTCAGCAACAGACATTAGAAACATTAGAAACATGACTTTTCATTTATTGTCGATACAAGTTTGCATAACAAACAACACTATCTCTAAGGAAGATTTTTTTTTTCCTGAGGAACCAATACACAACAATCTAGGTTTGAAGATGAAAATGCATTGTTGAGGCCAATTATGCTGAGGGGAAACATAAATAAAGTCTGCATGTTTGTCACATTCAGACATCTCTCTAGAACAACACAAGCATGATCGGTATGCAGTCACAATGTGAGCTGTTTTGAGTGGGGATTTAAAAATAAAATCCTTTAGACTAGAAGTTAAGGTTAAACAGTTTTCATTTATTTTGCCTTTTTGTAAAAAAAAAAAAAATCTACACTTTTGTCCTGGCAGAAATGAAAAATGACAGAATGATTCAGATGTATATTATGTAGAGTCACAAACTGAGTAAAGAATCTCTGGTAAAATAGCACCACGCATGTATCAGTGATCCTGAATATTCTGTCATGTATGTGCTTTATTTACATTCAGTTCTAAACATTAAATGGATGTCATTCCAATGTGATTTGCACTTACAAAGTGAAACATACTTTGAAGCCACTTGACAACTTTTCCTAAGGTCACAATCCTAAGTTTCAGGGACAGTCAGCAAATATGAGTGTTTTAATGGTGTTAAATGTGACTGTAATGCTTGTAAAAGGTGCCATTTTTCACAATACTGGAGGGCTCTGGCATTCACGCCACAGAACAGGTACAGCCTGAGCAGTGGCAATACAAGATTCCCCACAAGACTCTGCCAGTGTGCTTTATTCTTCAGGGATCACCATTAAGGGAAAGAAGAATAATTTACTTTTTATTTGCAGTCAGTTCTGGGTGTCTCCGCTGATACTGCAAGCAAAGATACAATTAATGTCAATTGGAGTGGGATGCAGGTAATGTGAACCTCTTTCTAAGAATCACTGGGATCAAGAACTCATTTCACATAGGCCACCAAACACCAATTATAACTCCCCATACTCTAATTGGGAAACTCTCTAGCCCAGCTTTCCCTTCCACTGCATGCAACCCAATACTACTACACAACCCCAACTAGCCAACTGATCAAATACTCCTCGGAAAACCCTTAAAGCCCCTGCACAAATTGCCTATTTTCAGAGCCACCCCTTTTGTTAGGACCCTTATTCCAAAGCCCTCCTAGCTAGGAGCCACCTGTAGAGACTGGGCATGCACACTCAGAATTCACTTTATTGCTTTTCAGGGCCTGAAGAAGGAGGTGGGTGGACAAGTTATGGAATCCTTTGGGGGCTGAAGTTCATCCAGTCTTCCCTGTCTCTTTAGTCTGTAATAGCAAGTAATAGGGTACGCATGTAACGGTGTCATGCTCTGCCTCTGTAGTCTGTCTCTTCTTCTATATCCTCTGCTTCCTTCATCCCAGGTGCTGCAGAGATTGATTGTCAATTTTTTCTATTGACACTGTGTCAGAACATTTGGTGTACTGTGTTTTTTCCCTTCCAAAAGTGTCCTTGAAAATGTGTGTGTTTATTTTCTTTTGGAAACTGAAATATTTTCAGGTTTTGGTTTTCAGTGGTTTTCGAATGAAAATGTTTGGGTTGAATATTTTAAACTTTGCTTAGAACCAAAATGAGTTTGGATGCGGGAGGGAAGGGTTAAGTTTTTCAACAAAAATCTGTTGAAAATTTTGACAAAACATGAACAATTATTTTCACTGAAATTTTCTGTGGAGAAAAAAATTTCCAACTACCTCTAGAAACAGTTCACCCCAGCAGAAGTCTAACACTTCCTCTGCTGTGCTCTGAATGGGAGCTCACTTTACATCTAGTTGAGAGAAATATCCTAGAATGCATTGTACTTACTCAATCTAACGCCCAAGAAGACCTATAATTTGTGAGATTTGAAGACAGCATCTATTGCCATAAAATTTGCCAGTCCTTCTTAGAGTTCATTCTTGGTTTCTGTATCTTTATCACCCTTATCTCTGGAGTATCTGAGCACCTCACATTCATTACTGGATTTAATACTGACAATGTTTCTGTGAGCATGAGCAGCCAGCACCCTTTTGCCAGCCCGGGCATAAAATGTTTTTGACACTTCACCCCAGAACCCAAGAGAAAAAAAAACAAAAGCAGTCAGTTGGGGGAGAGGGTGAAACCTGAGTGTCACAGCAGTTCAATGCTTCCTGGAAGATGGTGCTCAGGCTGATGGCCTTGCTTGCCCTCCCCTGGAGCCAGCCCTGCCTGTGACAGAGGGAAGTAGAGGTTACACACTTTTATAGGTGAGGTAATTCAGTCAGCTGAATGACTTGTCCAAGGTCACACAGAAAATCTATAGCTTAGCTGGGAATGGAACAGTGGCTCTTCAGTCCTAGAGAAGTGCCTTAGATACTAGCTCATCTTTCTTTCTTTTCATTAAAAGTAGGAAAACTATTAGTGCCCAAGGAAGAGAAGTAGGAGAGGCACGTATACAAACTTGGGCTTAAAATAATGTTTGTGGTCTGTTCGAGATTTGATCTGAGGATTAAGCTAGTGTTGAAATTATACATTCATTTTCTTTTGACCACAACCACACAACGTTTTCATACTGCACAGAAGCATCACAGAGCTGACTGGAAACAAATACCAAATATCGCAAACCTCTCTAAGGTCTGCACACCAGGAAAGTGAAAGGAAAATAATTCTGAAAATTAGAAGACTGTGTATTTAAAAATAATACTTTGTAACTTATGCCATAAGTTATGCAAGTACTGCCATTTCATTCCTTATATTGTGCCTATGCCAACATAATGAATATAGAGTCCAGTTCTGCAGTCCTTATTTAAGTAAAATTCTTGTAGCAATCTCCTTTCACTGCATCCCAGCTTCACAACTAACTGTCCTCTTCTATACCACTTTCTGATTCCTGCTCCATGCACATCCTGTACCAATGGAAGTCAGTGGCAAGACTCCAATTGACTTTCAATGTACAGGATTAGGACTGAAGCTTCATCTCTGCCCCAATCCAACATTTTGATCAAAACAACAGCAAATTAATTTCAAAACCTCCAGACAAATATTTCAGAATTATTAAGATGTACTAACTTCACCCCTAAATCATATTCTTGGTGTTGCAACCCATTCCCTGCATCCCACCCTTCATCTATGTATTACCTACCAAGATTATAAACTTTGTGGCAGGACACTTATCTACTTTTTTACTGCAAAGATTCATTATAAACAATAGATTACAAAATTATTGGGAGTTTTGCTTAAGTAAAAACTGCAGAGATAGGTTTGTATTAAATCATTAAATTTCTGTACATCATCTTTGTGTTCATCACAGTTGATTTCTTCATACACTTTAATAAATACTCCTACTATCCTACTACTAATCTTATTATTTAGGTTCCTATCCATCAATGGTTTTCTAGGCACTTGCCATAAAACAAAATGAAACAGATAAAAAAAGAAAAATCACATAAAAGACATAAAATGAGATTGATTTTCCAGGCTGAAGGCTTTCAGAAATGACAAACAGGTGTTAAAAGGGACTAGCACTGCAGTCATTCTAAATTCAGGGTGAAGAATATAATAGAAGTCTGGAGACTGCTGGAGTAAAGACACATGCACACTAACAGGTGGGGGTGTAAATCCCAGTTCTTACACATACACACATCAATTCTTCTTGAGTTAGCACACTAAAAGTAGTAGTGCAGCCACAGTAGCAAGGGCAGCAGTGACTGGCAGCATGAGCTAGCCATGCCAAATACAAACCCGCCTCAATACCCTGGGTATATATTCAGCAAGGCTAGTCCAGGCCACTTCTTGCCATTGCTGAAGCTTCCCAAAAGTGCTCAGCACTGGTCTAATGCCACCCTCATAGAAGTAAGTGATAAAAAACACCCACTGACATCAATAGAATGAGAGTTAGGGCCACTCTGGCCACTTCTGAAAATCCTATCCTGAGGGCTGAATCTTGGAAATGCTGAGTCCCTCATCAGTGTTGATGAGCCCTTTCACTTTCCAGGAAATCAACAGGAGTTGAGAGGTCTCAGTGCACCTGAGGAGCAGTCAGTTTCTTGTACAATTGGTCTTCAAGATTTCCTGTCCAAAACCATGGCAGAAAGCCTATCCCTTAAGATGAGATGAAATGTTAAGGGTGTGAGAGGTCAAAACCAACACTTTTGACTCAATCCTTGTGTGAAGTGATAGTTGGTAAGAACAGCAATGTGGCAGATAGACAGTATTTCCATCCATTCCAGAATTCATCTTGTCAGATTCTGTGCTAGCTGATTGCAATGGATCAACATTTTACCAGTTCATAATAAATGATATTTCAGTAATCCAGCATTTATGAACCTAAGGCATGCATCACAGTTGCTTGATCAACATATTATAAATTATACTTCTTCTTACATTATTCTCACCATTTACATCCAGCTCCAACATTATTAGTTTGTTGTAATCCATGAAAGCAGAAATCCCTTTAACAAATTTTAGACATATTTGAATTATATTTAAATACAATGTATCTAATTCCTACATTTTATAGGACATCATGTGCAATCCTAATAAAGAAAGATGGTTTCACACTGTGATATATCACACATAAATTTGGGATTGTGTTTTCTTAATAGGACAGCTAATCTATATATAATCCTTCTTGAAATTAAATTCTAGTATTATGTGACAGGATCATGCTTGGAATTAATATAAATCTTGGTGCAGGCAAACCAAATAATTACTGCAGTCTTCTGATCCATCTAAATGTTCACACTTATTAGCAAAGATTTAGACATAAAGCAGTCACTATCATTCATTTGTTGAGTGTTAAGTCACCAAAGTTAATACAAAGCACTGCGGCAATGAACTGACATTTCAAAGTTTAGTATACTGTCAAATGTCCCTGCTAAAACTTTCATGTTCCTGCTGAATGAAATGAAGTTTAGTATAGATAGTTTAAGAAATAAAACCTGACAAACTATCTGTTTACACTGATTAATGACACCTTTAAATGTTTAGTAATGTGAAGCTGAATGCTTTGAAAACAGAGAAATATTGTATTTTTATCTTTTACTTATTTTATTGAAGATTTTAAAGAGACGCACATCAAGGGAAAATTTTACTTACAATTTCAAAGAAATGTGTCTGTTTTATCGGGTAAACTCATTCACTTCTGTTCTCAAAGCATCAGAACTGTCTTCTTTCAAAAATTAAAAGTAGTTAGATTCTTGGTAGTGCTTTCTAACAAGGTATGCTAGCCCCTTAAGGGAAGTTACATGCCCACCACAGCCTGTTCAAAGATTCAGGCCCAAGAAAATTATGGAACTTGTATATCCCAAAGGGAACCTGGAAACTGTAGGCTGGGCAACAATGCATGTGAGGAAAGGAATATTTGATCATTGTTGGGATAGACATGGGACAAAAGAACTATTTTGAGAAGGATGGTCCGGTAGTTATTGCTCTAGTCCAGAGGTCGGCAACCTCCGGCACGCGGCTCACCAGGGTAAGCACCCTGGTGGGCTGGGCCAGTTTGTTACCTGTCACGTCGGCAGGTTCAGTCAATTGCAGCTCCCACTGGCAGCGGTTCACCGTCCCAGGCCAATGGGGGCTATGGGAAGCGGCGTGTGCTGAGGGATGTGCTGGCCACGGCTTCCCGCCGCCCCCATTGGCCTGGGATGGTGAACCATGGCCAGTGGGAGCTGCGATTGGCCGAACCTGCTGACGCAGCAGGTAAACAAACTGGCCTGGCCCGCCAGGTTGCTTACCCTGGCGAGCCACGTGCTAGAGGTTGCCGACCCCTGCTCTAGCCTAATGCCTCGCATATGTGGCTTCATGTCCCTGCTCTACTGCAAGCTTCCTGTTTGACTTTGGGAGTGATTTAGCTGCTGCACCACTCAGGCTATGTCTACACCACAGCTGCTACAGCAATAACTACTGGGTGAATAAATTAGGAAAGGGGTATTTGATCATTGTTGGGAGAGACATGGGACAAAGAGAGTTAGGCATCTAAGAATGGGATTCACAAAATCCAGCTGTCGAATGGGGAGCTGCCAAAACTAGCCCCTCATTTTATTGCCTAAGTCCAGGCTGAAGGAAGGCATCCATTTCCACTATGGATTCTCAGATGTGAACCCTCTCCTAAGCCAGATCAGCCTTTTTTCAAGAAAAGAATAAGGAAGGGGAAGTAGCAGCTCCCCTTATCACTTTTTTGCCAATGGGGTGGACACTCTCCTGAGTCCTGGGGAAAGAAAGAGACAAGATAAAATCCATGTTCCACAACAGGCAAAGGGGAAAATTGAACTAGGTTCTCCCACATTCCAGGTGAGGGCATGAAAGTTATGGGAGTGAGGGGGGAGAGGGGAAACACTTCCTATTTGTTGTCTTTTGTGGGGGTTTGTTTGCTCAGAATACATCTACCTGGCCCTGGCCCTGAAGAAAAAATAGGCAAGGGGGACACCTTGTTTATGAACACCATCGGGGTTAGGTGCCAAGCAGCTGCACAGTGTCATGACTTCAGTGGTTGGGGCTGCTCTTGGCCTCCTAAATGTAGGCACAATGGAAATTTTAATGGTGGAAACTTAAGCAGAAAGGAACTTTAGCTGCCAAGAGATTAGTTAGCAGCTGAGAAGTAGCTTTGTGAATGCCAGTGGTGTCTAAATGTTGGTTTTAGACATCTAAAGTTGCAGTTAGGTGTCAAAATCACCTTCGTGAATCCCACTCTTAGTGTCTTTGTGCTTCAGCTCAGTAGTTATTATTCCCTACCTCACAGGGTGAGGTGAGATGATCAAATACTATAGTAATGGAGGCCATATGAGTACTGTGGGAGAAGTAGGCATTACTGAAGATATTGGGCTTCATTTAGTTATGCTAATTGGAAAACGAGCTAGTTAAGTAACAACGTCTAATTTCACCCTGAGCACAGAAAAAGTCTTATTGACATTGGGGCTTATAGGTTTGTGCCAGCACAAATAGAGTGCTTTATAATTAAAAAAAAAAAACTGTTTCTTTGTCTCTTTAAATCACGTAAATCATGTTTACTGCACTATATTCTCATTTTGCTTAGAACAAGAAATGCATCAAGATTCAGAAGGAAATTAGTGAATGTGCCATGTTGTATATATATGCATTTTGCACATGCATGCACTTTGGGAATTGCAGGGTGAGCAGGTCATGCAAACATAAAAAAGGGCCTTTGAAAGTATAGCCTCCAAGCTCAAAATGAACTAAATAGAGTTTCATAAATGTCTGAGCGCACTTGAGCTTAGCGAATGGCTTACAAGAGAAGATGTGGTGGTTAACACTTGTTGTTTAGAGTTTGATAGTTTAACTTGACAAATGTAATATGAACATATTTCCATGTGAGCAAAGGGCATCTTGTCCAATTTCTAAAGAGCTCAATACATCCTTGTATCCAGACAGGCAGCATGATCTAATGTCCAGAGCACTAGAGTGAAACTGAGTTCCCTTCCTAGCTCTGCTGTGTGACTTTCTATGCTTCTATTGTCCCTCCCATCCTTTGTTCGTCTTTTCTATTTCAACTGGGAGGTCTTCTGAACAGGGACTGTCTCTCCCTATGTGTACGTATAACACATACCATAATAAGACTACCATAATACAAATAACAATATTAAAATATCTGTTGAGGCTTACTATGTCATGATGACTCCATCCATTTCAATATGTGTATTTTGTGGATACTAGTTCCAGATATGCCTGATTTGATTTGAGTCACTATGACTCAGAGAAAGTCAGGTACACTGTGTAACTAACTACATATGCATTTCAAGAATATATTTCAGTAAAGATTGGAAACACTTTCGTAAAATGATTGAAGGAAAGCACAAGCAACTGAAAGCTGTTAAGAAACAGCTGCTTTTTGGAGGCTGATAGTGCTCTGAGAAGAAATAGAAGAACTAAGGTGGATTTTATGGCACCTTTTCTGCAACTACACTTTCACTTGAGCCATCCCAAAGTTGTGTAAATCTGCTTTAGTGTAACAAATTTTCCAGAAGACACTAAGTTTACATTTTGTCATTGGAACACCCACTGTCTATGCTCAGTGCTCAGGAGCCTCAAGAAACTACCAGCAGATTTATGTCTGAGGTGAAACCATCTTAGCACATTCAACAGTAAACTAGCTTAAAAATATCATGTGTTCTGAACGCAAAGGGAATTGTAATAAAATATGAGACAAGAGACTGGCTTGGCAGCATTTTAAGTAAGCTTTATTTATTTTACCATACATCCTCACTCAAATATTTGATTTCACAAAGATACACTTCCTGTCATGGTAGCTGCAGCCTTGAGCTAAAATTGAATCCAGGGACCAATGACGGGATCACGGACACGTCTATGATATTAGTGTCTTTTTTCAACTCCAAGGGTGCAACTGTACAAGCAAGATTCAGTTCAGTGGAAAACAGGAGTGGCAAATATGTTCTTCCCATCCTAGGCCGTTATTTATGATCACAGTGTGTTAAAATTTGCATCACTGGAGAAGTAACTGACCTCTGTAAAATGTTTGATACCCACTGACTCACAAGTTATTTGTTACCTATGGACCTTCTCAGCCAAAGAACAATGCCATATCCTTTACTGTCATTCTGGGAAATGAGAAATAGTGACACCAAACTGGGCTGTATCTGAGAATAGTGTTGACTATGTATTTGCTAGCTATCTAACAAGCCTAAAAATGTCATTTGTTATGGGAAATACTTCTGGCAAAATGATTGTTGGTGAGATTCATATGACCATGAAGCTTGACCATTTTGCAACCAAAATAAAGGTGATAGGCTTTCTTAACCATAGTGGTTATACTGCACTTTTGTGATGCAAAAGTCACTTCACCACAAACATAGCAGAAGTTATCTGCACTGTTCACACAAGTACAAGGCATCTCTGCTCACTTTGGCTAAACAGAAATGTGTCCCTTTGCAAAATTAAACACTGACAAATAAGAGAGCACGACACTGTATGATTTCTAGAGCTGATATAGGGCAATTTGTTCAGCAGAGTGATGTAAGCTTCGTTAGGATTGCATCATCCATGACTTCTAGGAATAACATGATGCAATTCATATCACGTATGATGCAATACCAGCTTCAGATTGCATCATTCATTGTTTTGCTTAAAAAGCAAGTACTGTCCAAACGCAGTCATAGATTTATTCATAGATCCAATTAAAGATGTATTTTAGTCATTTCTGGTTTAAATTGAGATCCCTTCCCTTTATAACTCACTTATCCTCCGCCATTCCCAAGTCAAGGGTCGTATATACTGACCCAATAGCATATCTTGAAAACTAGAGCCAATCAACAATTTTAAGCATTATTTTCATTCTCAGTGACCCAGAATTAGTAAAGTTTGACTACATTTATTTCAGAAGCATTTTGGCTGTAGAGCATAAACTCTGGTTTTCAGCAGTGGCTGAAAACCAGAGTTTATGCTCTTTTATAGTAGAATTTAACTTTGAATTTTTAAAGGATGTCTTTTTGCTTCTAACTGCATCTTTTATTCTGTTGTTTTGCCATGTGGCATTTTTTTTCGGTTCTCTTACTATTCTTTTAAATTTGGGGTACACTTTTACTTTGAGCCCTTATGGTGTTTTAAAAAAGTTTCCATGCAACTTGCAAATATTTGACTTTTGTAATTGTTCCTTTTAATGTTCATTTAACAAGCAACCTCATTTTTGTGTTGCTCCCCTTTCTGAAGCTAAATGCTACTGCGGTGGGCTTGTTTGGTATTTCCTTCCCTCCATAAGGATGATAAATTTAATTATATCATGGTCGCTATTACAGAGCAGTTCAGCTATATTCAGCTCATGGACAAGATCCTGTGCTCCACTTAGGACTAAATCAAAAATTTCTTCTCCCCTTGTTGGTCCCAAGACTTGCTGCTCTAAGAAGCCATCACTAATGATGTCTAGAAACTTTATTTCTGCATCCCATCCAGTCAATATGGGGATAATTGAAATCTCCCATTATTATTGAGTTTTCTAATTTTATAGCCTCTCTAATCTCCCTGAGCATTTCAGAATCACCATCATCATCCTAGTCAGGTAGTTGGTAGTATATTCCTACTGCTACACTCTTATTTTTAAAGCATGGATTTTCTATCCATAGGGATTCTATTGTACTGTTTGATTCATTTAAGATTTTTACTATATTGACTCTATGCTCTATTAAACTCAATAACTCTGTACCCTGGTGGATAAAGCACTCACTCAGGCAATGGGAGACCTAGGATCCAGTCCCTTTACTCCAATGACTTTAATTATTAATTCAGATAATGATGTAACAGCTTCAGCAGGAGAGATTGAGGGAGATCTGCTCCACACATCAGACTATCCCACTGACTATTAGGTAGGGCCCTCAACTGAGAGGCAGCTAAGCTACCCTTCTACACCTAAGGTGGAGGGAGGACTTGAACCAGGGATCTCCTACATCCCAGGTAAGTATCCTAACCAATGGACTATAAGTTGCAAGGGAGCTCCTTCTCCCCTCCCTCTGGCTTCTTGCCAAAATGGCATAAGTGGCTAATACTAAGAGGGACTTGTAACTGAGAATTCCAAACAAAGAGAGAAGACTCCCTGAAGCCTAGACTTAGTACTTATCTCTGTGAGAGTGCTGGGCTTAAGACACACTGCTCAGCTTGGCATCTCCCATTGGCTAGTTCAGGTAAAGAGCTGCCTAGCATACTGGCTTTTGTGATTCTCATTCTGAGGCATCTCTCTCTCCCCATTCATTGTATAGAAAGCCTAGGCGCCTAACTCAGGCTTTGTGAACTGCAGTGAATTTCTGGGTATATTAAAATAAAGTGTGGGGCAATTCTTGGTGTCACTATGCTTAAGTTTGGGTTTTTTTGTTTGTTTGTTTGTTTTGAGGGGGGAGGGTTGCTGAATCTAACTCTAAATATCATGAGATCCATGATAAATTTGCAAGACAGTGAAATTTTGTTTTTACTAAAAAGCAACAGAGGGTCCTGTGGCACCTTTAAGACTAACAGAAGTATTGGGAGCATAAGCTTTCGTGGGTAAGAACCTCACTTCTTGCATCTGAAGAAGTGAGGTTCTTACCCACGAAAGCTTATGCTCCCAATACTTCTGTTAGTCTTAAAGGTGCCACAGGACCCTCTGTTGCTTTTTAGTAAAAACAAAATTTCACTGTCTTGCAAATTTATCATGGATCTCATGATATTTAGAGTTAGATTCAGCAACCCTCCCCCCTCAAAACAAACAAACAAACAAAAAAACCCAAACTTAAGCATAGTGACACCAAGAATTGCCCCACACTTTATTTTAATATACCCAGAAATTCACTGCAGTTCACAAAGCCTGAGTTAGGCGCCTAGGCTTTCTATACAATGAATGGGGAGAGAGAGATGCCTCAGAATGAGAATCACAAAAGCCAGTATGCTAGGCAGCTCTTTACCTGAACTAGCCAATGGGAGATGNCCTCACTTCTTCAGATGCAAGAAGTGAGGTTCTTACCCACGAAAGCTTATGCTCCCAATACTTCTGTTAGTCTTAAAGGTGCCACAGGACCCTCTGTTGCTTTTTACAGATTCAGACTAACACGGCTACCCCTCTGATACTTTTTTTTTACTGTTACTTTGTGTGACATTTACATCAGTAATAATACACTATGGCAACATATATAACATATAATAATCACCATATAGGAGATATTGAAATAATGTGATTCTGCATCTTGAATCTATAGAAAATCTAACTTTCTGAAAGTGTGACAATTCAAGATGGGCAAAAATTTTCAGACACATAGTTTATTTGATGAAAAATGCAGTTTTGGTAGACCCAAAACTATTTGCAGATTTCACACAGTTCTGGCCAGTCACAAAATGACTGGGAGGAGAAGGAGGTGCTGCTGCTGCTGCTACCAACACCTTCCTTACCTCCCCGAACTGTATCCTTTAGTCCCAGGCTTAGGGCACTCAGCTGAGCTTCAGCAGACCCAATGCTCAAATTCCTGCAGGCTTTTTAAATTAATCCAAAATCTGAAAAAAAAAAAATTGTTTTGGCCCAACTCATTTTTTTTAACTGCCAACAAACCATATATATCTATAAAAACAAATGATTCATCAGTTATTTACCCAGCTCTTGCATCACTTGAGCAAGCATAGCATAGAGAACCAGCTCTTCTCTTCTGGAACAAATGCCTATCACTCCACCTAATCTCATCATGCCGTCTGCACTCTAACTATCCTCATTCCATGCTAGACAGCCACAGAAGAGTAAGAGGTACCTAATAAAAAAGAAGAAAAACACTTAGCCATGTTAAACAATCTCACACATGAAAGTGGGGAGCAACATTGCAATATAACCAGTATTTTGTCAAAAACAAAGCAATAAAATACAAATATTTCCTAGATAACTGTCTAGGTAGATATTATAAACTTACTAATGTTTCCTTCATTAATTCACAATGCCATGATTAGTTTGCTTGGTTTCCATGTCAGCAGCTGACATACTGCATTTCACAGACTGCATAGCATCTTTGGGGGTTGTAAAAATGCAAGTGTCTCCTCCAACAACAATCCTTAGTGTGCTGGGAACAATAAGACAGAATTAAAGTACAAAGACTTTTTTTTTTAACTCTGATAAAAGCTCTGCACCTTTTCACTAAGAGTGCAGAATAATCAGGGAAAAACCTCCCAGATGCATCTTCAGACTTTATTTTTTCAGCTCATTTTACTGCTCTTAAAATCAGATTTCTGTCATATTTTCAAGTGCAGGTTCATATGGCTATACATAGAAATTTCCAACTCCAAGTTAGAAGAGGGATAATGGCATTAAATTGAAGAAGGCATGGTAGAACCAGTGGATCTATAACTTACAATAAGTATTTCCATACAAATTCATCCTACATGGTTCCCTCAGGGCATAGCAGAAGTCTTGCAATACAAATTTTACCTTTCATTTTATTGCCCAATGGATCAATCTAGGCTTTGAAGACTTTTATTTTCCTTTTATAACTTTGTACAGTATGTGAGAGAAATGGTGTACTATTTTTATTGTAAAGAGGTTCTATCCTGATAAGCTTTAAAGTAACTTTTTTGTGCCAGTATGAAACATTTCAAAGAGAAGTTATTTGCCCTATCACACAATTCCTAAACATAAAGCATACTGTAAAGCTTCCTTCTTTGTGAAAAAAAATGACTTGGTCATAGGCTCTCCAACTTATTTTTAATTTTGCTAGTGGATGAATGTTGAATAGCTATTGGTTTGAGGGTTTTCTAAATCATTTAGTTTTATAGGACTTTATGCTAAACTTTCTGTAAACTGCTGACATAATGTAATCTCAAGACCTTTGCACTCAGACGAGGCCATGTTAGCTTCCTCAAAGCTGGTCCTTGTTCTGTATTTTTGGTATTTTGGGGGGTCATGGATATACAGCCTCTGTGACAAGCAAACATGGATTTTTTTTTCTATAAATTGCTGGCTTATGCATGATTTTTCCTAGCATTGAAGTTTGCTATGGATGACCCAACCCAACCCTTATTTGGGACAAGTTGCATAGCTCCCAGGAAAAGCCTCCCACCTGATTTCATCTCAGGCTTTGGAGGTAGATGTTTCAAGGCAGAGTAAGTACAGATAGTAAGATGTAGGAATCAAGGTTAAGGCCAAGAAGCCTCCTCTTTCGGGTTTACAAGCACCTTGAGGGAAGTCTGATATTCTAGAACTCTGATGCTGATCATCTTTGGGAGAGGATGTCACACAACATCAATGAACAGGCTATGCCAGCCTTTAACTCATCTCCCAGAATGTGAAAACAGCCTGCTAGCAAGCTCCAGCTTCGGTGCCAGAAGAGTCCAGAAGAATGAGAGCTGAAGAGGTCATGAACCCCATTATTATAAGTATCTGATTTTTTCCTTTTGTTTTTATTAGGAAACATCTCACCCTTTTTCTTTAATTTTAGGGTATGAAAATGATGTTGTGCTCATGCAATTGTGTCCATGTGGGGAAGGCACCAGAAAGAAAGTTTCCCATGTTTAAATAATATTAAAATATAGTCTCATACAGGTACTAATTAAAATGTGTTCTATTTTCTGTGAGTCCTAAGAAAATTAAATTTATCAGCTGTATACCGCCTAACAAGAGTTAAACATCCAGTCACCAAATTGTTTTGTTAAAAACTGTACTGTAAATCTCTGTTAGGTAGTCAGAAAGGGGAGAAAAGGGTTAGCCAATACATAAGAATTGCAGACTAAGTAGGAAGCTTTGTAATTGAACGAGAGGTTTCAGTTCATACATAAGATAATAATTTGGTTTCAGTATCAAAAGATTTAACCAGTTCCAAGTTCTGATTTGATTGACTTGGGTGAAATTCTTTAGTGGACTTTGTAACCAAAAGGACAGTCATCTCTTCAGGTCCTTTTTTAGGATTTATAAGGAGTGATAATTTGGAGTATTAATCTGGTGATTTAATTAATTGGATTAATTAAATCCAATACAGTACTGAACTAATTGTGTTGATTTGACCTTGATTTGGTATTTATATTGTTTTATTCTTAGTTTAATAGTGTAAATAGTAGTTTAGCTTTAGTTATATGTTATAATTATAAGTTTTCTTGATTTTACTTTTAATGTAATTAATAAAATGTATAAAATGGATACTCAGTCACATATCTTTCAATAAGTAAAGTAGCTCCAGAATCACTGAGGGCATGGGTGAATATTAGCTAGTCATCCTAAAATCCTGGCTCCCTCCCAACCGATTAGTTCTCACACATATAGAACAATAGTCTCTTACTGTGAATACCAAATCATATATATTTTCCTGTGTAGAAGTAAATTATGAACCCAGGAGTTGAAATTACATTATCTATTGTTATTACTGTTTCGTACAAGTCAAACCTCATTAGCTTGTTGTTTTTCATTGTCATCCTGAAAAGTTTTAAACTCCAATGCACTAGATTTTAGAGCTGAGATGGTTGTAGTAGCTGCTGTAGCATCTTGTCACAGGTGTAAAATGAAAAGTTTGCTCTTTTTAGAAAAAATGGATTGTTCTATCCTTTAGGCATTATTTCCTAATCAAAAAGTGAGGGGGATATATTTTTTTCTGCATCTAAAAATCACCTATGTAGGATCTTCAAGAATTCCCTCATAGTCTAAGCCAGTCTCCAAACTGCAGGGAAAATATTAAATGCCCAGTTGAGCTATGAACAAAACTTTCAATGACATTTTTCACTCATAAACATTACTTCAAAGGAAGAAAAAAGAGAAATAGCTCTAAATAGTATTTCATTGTCATTTTCCCATATAACAAAATAAAGACAACTGAAGGCCTCAGGGAACTGGCTAAATGGGAAAAAAACATGTTTTCTGATACTTTATGTTTGGATTTGTAGTGGAAACACAAGAATTTTCTAAGGGATTTCTGGCTCCACTGCCAATTCAGAACCTCCTATTGGGGAGATCTCAGAGTATTTGAGTTAGCCTGTATTTGTTAACTGCATGAAGTTTTATTCATCTCCAAATCTTAAGGACTGAGAATTTGAAGACTCCTTTTGCTCTATGCCACTGAAAAAGATTTCCCCAGATTCCTATATTCTTTATCAAGTGCTTTTCCTGCTTCAGGAGAATCTATTTCACAATTATTACTTTTTTGACTAGTGTATCCTGAGATCTTACCATCCAAGTACATAGATGAAAGAGCTCTTTTATGTGAACAGAAAAAGTTAGTGTCTGTGGAGAATCTGCTAGCTGATTAATATTCTGATGCCTGAATGTACCTCAGAAATACTACCTATCTTTTCCACATTTTATTGCCTAAACTATTTACCATTTTCAAAGAAAGTTACTCAACAGAAACATCAGGTAAATTTTTTCCCCCCCAAATCTTCCCACCATTAATGTTTCAATCTGTTATTTGATCTAAAATATTTGGAAGTTCACACACTTTTTTTTCTTTTTGAGAAAGTGCATCCTCACAGCAGAAGTAGCAGGAGTGTGAAAGGATCGAGAGAAATTAGTCTACACACTTTCAGCATGCATGAAAGCTGTGAAGCTGCTGATGTGACAATGACAGGAGATTAATCTTACTTTATCATAGCCAGCAGCAGGGAAGGTAAATAACAAAGCATGTGTCAAAGAAGCATAAAACAGCAGTTAGCAAAAATTTGGGTACTTTTCACTACAATGAATCTGCCAATCACATAAAAAGGTTACAGTAACAAGAATTATTTTGTGAAGATTTTCTGTGGAATGATGATATACAAGATAATTTGTTCCTCTAATCAAAACTTATTTAGATTCAGTCAGGCACTTATGCTTGATGAATATCAAATATCTTCCATTAGAAAGATAGGAATTGACGTAATAAATCGGAACATTGAGCCATCCAGTCCGGTATCCTATCTTTGTCAGTGACCAATACTGATACTTCAGAGGAAGCTAAATGAAAAACAACTGTAAATGTTCCCAGACAAATTGTGCAGTAACTCACACTGTAGTGGAAGAGATTGACCTCTAGTGAGTGATGAAAACTAGGTTCTCAAACATGAAATGTAAGAAACAATACAATTTAGTTTGATTATAAATGCAATTATCTGACATGCTTTGAGGTGCTGTGCATTGAACCTGCCAATCCCCTTAGCTGAATTTTTAGTGGATAACAGGTGCTGGAATTGGTAGGATGGGATGGGTTATGTTTTATTTGACACTATGCAGCACAATTCATGTTATTGTGAATTCCCTAAGTGATTTTATTGGGAGACCACAACTAACTGGGTTTTGTTGCACTCCATCATTGTAGAGTCTGAGCACAGAGATCCTTTAGACAGGCTGCAAATTCTGTGGCTTCAGGGTGCAGGGTCTAGATGTGTATGTGCATGGGGGGTCTGAAGTAGGGAGAGCCCTACAGAGGGCCAAGTGTTCTTCATGCATGTTCTTTATTCATGAGTCTGAACCTTGCAGAGCACAAGCAAAATGGAAGAGGAGCTACATGTGCTTTGCAAGCAGTAGAAAGACATGATTGATGAGACAAAGCTGCTGAGGCAATTTAGGTTGGCCTCTTGACCACAGATGACAGGACACCTGGATTTAGTTCAAATCCAAGTCTTGAGAAACAGCTTAGTAGGGCAAGAAAATAAAATTCCTGCATTCAATTTTAACTCTCAGTCTAAGAAGGTCCCCTTTCCAAATACTTCTCCACTGCTGCAATGGAAGATACTCCGGTCAGTAGGGAAGTTATGATGGGGTTATTAAAAGATCCTGTACCATAATTCATAATGGAGGTAGTGCAATGTTTATTATGTACCTATAATGGTCAGATCACTGGGGTCTGTACAGGAAAGCAACACAATGGCTTCCCAGATAAGAACACCTTAGCACACACTTGAATGATAATGACATCTTTACATACTTCAAGGGCAAAGTGACATAGATGTTTTACCAGGCAGGGAGGCTAGAGATCAAAAGGGCTACAAATACATTAAAAAGTGTTTTGATCCCTGTAAAAGGGGATGACTTGTCAGGGTGCTGGCAGTGAGCTCTGCCAGGGAGACAAGCTGACAGAAAGAGAGAGACAGAGAAAGAAAGAGAGAGAGAGAGAGAGAGAGAGAGAGACTCTATGGAGGGAGTCGAAAGAAACTGGGCCTTCCCAGATCCAGGGAATGATAAGTCTTAGGGAAAAGCGAGATATGTGTACAGTGTGGTTTACTGATTTCAAGATGTATTTTCTCTTAAATACTTTTTTTTCTAAATAAATGATACAACGAGGAGTGACAGGAACAGCAGGGTAAACTGAAACTGCCTGGGAAGGATCTAAGTATACACAGCAGAATGGGACACTGGTTATGTAGAGACGTTATGACATAGACTAGGACTGGCAGAAGTCTGGGAAGGGAAGGGCAGAAAGAGATCATGGTGGGGAGAAAGAGATCATGAGGAGTCCATGGACTGATGTATCACATGCAAATGATGCCACCCAGCCAAGTGTTGTGTGTTTTTATGTACTTCCGATTTAATAACCGCTTTAGTAAATTATTATTAATGATTATTATTTGTAATTGAATTCAATGGGACTCCAAGCGGGCACAAAGTCCTGCCTTTGTGTAGCAACTGCATAGGCAGCCTTTGCTTGTTCTAACTGTCAATAACAGCCTAATTCAAGTCTAGAGTATTTAATTTCCTGTTGCTGTTGGTTTTTGGATTTCACTGATGAGCCAAAAAAAAATCATCAACATTTGGCTGCATTGCCAATGAAACAGCTGATTGAATGGGAAGAAAGGGGCTTGAATTGTGGAATGTTCTGTCTGCATACAGAAAAAGTGGTGCCAATATAAGTAAAAAGGTGCAAGCAGAACTTTGCATCTAATCTCCAAAACTTTCAGCACTTTAGAGATTTTTCTCTCACTAATTTTTAGTGACTAGACACAAGTAACTTGACAATGATTAGGTTGCTGGTGTGTTGAGAGCACTGCCTATCATGCTGATGGATAATGTCTCATTGTTTCCTTGTGATCCCCTGTCCATCTGTGTCCACCTGTTGTGTCCTATATTACATTCTTTGGAGGAGGAGGCCATCTTTTTTGTTCTGTGTTTGTACAGAGCCTAGCACAATGGAATGCTAGTCCATGACTGGAGCTTCTAGTGCTACTGCAGAATAAATAAATAAATAAGTCGCCTATAATATTGTGTTATACTAATCCTCTGAAGCCTACACTTTATTCAGAAACACCATTCATTTGATAATGACATCCCCTTCTCTAAAGCTTCTAATTATTTCTCAAGTTCTTTTATGAAAAATGTTCTCTTTCAGTGTCCAAATAAATAACTCAGAGTTAATCGCTACAAAGTGGTTTATGAAAGAATGAAAACATTAATATTGATATGATGGGTAAAAGGTCTGAACCTAACTATTTTTAAAAGAAATTGTGATTATATTAATGGAAACCTTTGAGAAAATTAATTTGAAGCCATACTTACAGAGTTCAAAGTAGTAATCAATTATTTAGACTTAATCACATCAAAGTGAATACTAAAGTTTGAAACTGAGATGTCATGTATTCTTGCAAGCTTTCCCCTCAGTGGCATACCAAAAACCTACAGCTACCAAGAGAAAGATAATTATCTTCATATGTGATATAGCAATGGGTGTTTAAAAGCCTGTGTGCAACAAACAATGCAAATTTGGAGCCTTGTACATAAATTAAACACCAAAATATTATATATGATCGTAGGTCTGGAAGAAAACCTGAGAGGTCATCAAGTCCAGCCCCCTGTGCAAAGGCAGGACCAAGTAAACCGAGACCTTCCCTAAAAGGTGATTGTCCAACCTGTTCTTAAAAACCTCCAATTATGGGGATTCCACAACCTACCTGGAAAGCCTTATTCCAGTACTTAACTGCCCTTATAGTTAGAAAGTTTTTCCTAATATCTAACCTAAGTCTCCCTGGGTGCAGATTACTATTTGTTTTAAGCCCTTCCTTCTTGCTTTACCTTCAATGGACACAGAGAACAACTGATCACCATCTTCCTTATAATAGCCCTTAACATATCATCAGCCCCAGTCTTCTTTTCTCAGGAATAAATATGTCCAGTTTTTTAAATCTTTCCTCATAGGTCAGGCTTTCTAAACCTTTTATCATTTTTTGTGACTCTCCTCTGGATTTTCTCCAATTTATTCACATCTTTCCTAAAGTGTAGCGCCCAGAACTGGACACAGTACTCCAGCTTAGGCCTCACCAGATCTGAATAGAGCAGGATAATTATCACCTATGTCTTGCATACGACACTCCTCTTGATACTGCCAGAATGATATTAGGCTTTTTTTTGCAACTGCATCACATTGTTGACTCAAAAAATTGAAAAGTTTAGATTAAGTGACTTGCCTAGCTTCATATAGGCATTCTTTGGCAGAGGGAGGGATAGAATTGATTTTTCCAGTGCAGGATTCAACTGCCTTACCCGCGACACCATCCTTTCTCTTCATGCATGACCTGCCTCATTCAGTCGCGACACATGTTCCAACCTCTGGAAAAATGAGGCAGGAGTCCTACAGACAACACCTTGGGTTACTACACAACTCTGATTCATCTCCAGAGCAGGTTCCTCCCATACACTGAAAGAGGCTGCGGTCCTGTGTTAAAAATAGCACATGGTCATATAATTAAAGACTGTGTCATAATGCATATGCACAAGCAGAATAATATTGCACAGACCACTTTAATTCTGCCATTTCCTAACTTTTGAGTGCTTGATTTTGCACACTTATTAGTTCTTTTTACCTAGGAGATTGTTCAAAAAAAAATGTTTTTTAATAAAGCAAACTGAAAACCCGTCCCCCAAAATACCATCATGAGGCATTATTTACATCCACATAGGACATCCGCAGGGTGGCAATCTTTAGATACACCACACAGACCTGTGCCACTTGAATGAATGGAATAATGGAAGTTGAAATCCTCAATAGAGATGAGAGGGATGAGAAAATATGCCAGTAAGTTTAATAGATATTTGCTTACAGCAGAAAAATAAGAACATAAGAATGGCCTTGTTGGGTCAGACCAAAGGTCCATCTAGCCCAGTATCCTGTCTACTGACAGTGGCCAATGCCAGGTGCCCCAGAGGGAGTGAACCTAACAGGTAATGATCAAGTGATCTCTCTCCTGCCATCCATCTCCACCCTCTGATAAACAGAGGCTAGGGACACCATTCCTTACCCATCCTGGCTAATAGCCATTAATGGACTTAACCTCCATGAATTTATCCAGTTCTCTTTTAAACGCTGTTATAGTCCTAGCCTTCACAACCTCCTCAGGTAAGGAGTTCCACAAGTTGGCTGGGTGCTGTGTGAAGAAGAACTTCCTTTTATTTGTTTTAAACCTGCTGCCTATTAATTTCATTTGATGACCCCTAGTTCTTGTATTATGGGAATAAGTAAATAACTTTTCCTTATCTACTTTCTCCACATCACTCATGATTTTATATACCTCCTGATCATATCCCCCTTAGTCTCCTCTTTTCCAAGCTGAAAAGTCCTAACCTCTTTAATCTCGCCTTATATGGGACCCGTTCCAAACCTCTAATCATTTTAGTTGCCCTTCTCTGAACCTTTTCTAGTGACAGTATATCTTTTTTGAGATGAGGAGACCACACCTGTACGCAGTATTCAAGATGTGGGCGTACCATCGATTTATATAAGGGCAATAATATATTCTTATTCTTATTCTCTATCCCCTTTTTAATGATTCCTAACATCCTGTTTGCTTTTTTGACTGCCTCTGCATACTGCCTGGGCATCTTCAGAGAACTATCCACGATGACTCCAAGATCTTTTTTCTGATTCGTTGTAGCTAAATTAGCCCCCATCATATTGTATGTATAGTTGGGGTTGTTTTTTCCAATGTGCATTACTTTACATTTATCCACATTAAATTTCATTTGCCATTTTGTTGCCCAATCACTTAGTTTTGTGAGATCTTTTTGAAGTTCTTTGCAGTCTGTTTTGGTCCAAACTATCTTGAGCAGTTTAGTATCATCTGCAAACTTTGCCACCTCATAGAGTCTCATAGAGTCTCATAGAGTCTCATAGACTTTAAGGTCAGAAGGGACCATTATGATCATCTGGTCTGACCCCCTGCATGCTGCAGGCCATAAAACCGTCCCTACCCCTTCCCTGGACTCTGCTGTTGAAGTCCCCAATCCTGTTTTAGGTGACTTCAATTGGCAGAAACCCTCCTGCTAGAGATCCCTGCCCCATGCTGCGGAGGAAGGCGAAAAACCTCCAGAGGCTCAGCCAATCTGCCCTGGAGGAAAATTCCTTCCCGACCCCAAATATGGCGATCAGTAAGACCCCGAGCATATAGGCAAGAGTCTCCAGCCTGACCCCTGTCGGCCATTATACAATTTACCTACCATTTCTTGGTTTTCCTTGACTACTATGTTTTACCATTAAACCATTCCCTCCATAAATTTATCTAACTTAATCTTAAAACCAGACAGGTCCGTCGCCCCCACCGTTTCCCTCGGAAGGCCGTTCCAATATTTCACCCCTCTGACGGTCAGAAACCTGCGTCTAATTTCAAGCCTGAACCTCCCCACGGCCAGTTTATATCCATTCGTTCTCGTATCCACATTAGTACTAAGCTGGAATAATTCTTCTCCCTCCCTCACTGTTTATCCCTTTTTTTATGATGAGACTCAGGGATTTTGGGTTGCATTCCAGACTTTGGAGGACAGTGTGTTTTAAAGGGAATAGATGCTTCTGCCTATTCTCCCCAAGGTTGGCTTGTACTGCCCTATTCCCACAACCTGTTCCAGTCCCAGTCTTGTCTCTTCCCACCCTTGGCTCCTTGTCCGAATCTCTTTGCCATTCCATTCCCAGTTCTCCACCTGCATCCAACTCATTGCCAGATTGAAGGCCTCTCTTCATGTCCCTGTTCCCCTGTTTCTGGTCCCAGTCTCCTTGTCCAACCAGATTCCCCTCTGTCTGTTTTTGAGTCTCAGTCTTCTTTTCACTCTGGCATGTTGTCCTTGCCCAGCTACTCATAGTGTGTTCCCTCCCTCCAGCCCCAGCTTCACCAGACTTCTTGCCCAATCAACTCCTTTCCCTCCTCCAGATCCAAATGGCTTGAATCAGAAGGCTTCCTCCTTCATGCTGCCCAAGTGCCTACATGGGGATCACTGGGGAGTACAGGAGAGACAATGTCCCTGCTCTAAATTCTGGTGCCTGGCCCAGAGCATCTGGGGGAAGCCATTACAGGGCAAGTCTGGCTTTGGCTCTATAACCCTCACCTGACCATACTCAGTCACTCTGTAGGGATGGTGTATATACAGTCTAGTACTAGGAGCTGTGAGAGGCCTGAGCCTGCTCTGTAAGGATGGACTCTCTGGAGATTTTAGCTGCTAAAACTGATGAAGTGTCTACTGAGCATGTATGAACAACAATTTTCAGAGGCGTATAAATTGGCCAAATTTGGGCACCAGATTTTTTAGCCTTACTCTTCTGAAAAGTGACTTGAGGTTTCACTGCATCTCATCTGAAAAATCTCCAACAACACAATGCTCATTGGAAGTATGCAGTGACTTTGGTTCCAGAAAGATTCATAGGGAAGAGAGGTACCATTCTAAACAACTTTAGGAGACTGTAAAGTAATGTAATAATTATAACAATTAGTCAGCTCTTAACACCCCTTCCAGCAGCATCTAAATATTCCTTTTTTGAATATCTCTTAACCCTTCAGGCCCAATTTTGCTTAGTTTAAGATCTGATGATGCCATAGCCTGAAGTTGCATAGAAAGAATGATAAATGCAGTAGTGAAGTGAATGCTTAATATATAAGGAAAGAGACGATAATAGAAATATATTAAGAAAAAATATCCAGCTCTAAAGAGAAGGGGACCTGGCTGCTCTTATGATTAAATTTTATGCTTTGACACTTTTCAGTTTTCCAAAAGCTAGTGATTGTAAGGAAAATCACTTCTTATTACATCTTAAATGAAAGCCAGTAAAGGGTAAATATTCCAACTTTTGTATGTTAGTGAGATTCTTTAGCCAAAGTGGATAATGAAACATGTTACCTAAGGGACTTATCATCAAAAGTGGGAAGTTTAATGGTTTTGTGTTGCATGCCTATGTTTCCAGAATTACATATGATTAAAATTTTGGAGCCATGACTGGTGATGAATCCTGTGGATTATGGATTAATTCCTTGTTAGAGAACAAAAATAGAGTTAATAGATACTCTTTCCCCCTTTCTTTTCTATTAGAGATAAAACTGATTTTCTTTTTCTGTTTCTACATGTCTCAAAATGCATATTAAGTAAATTTACTAAGAAGAGATATAGATAATCTGTTCATGTTGTAGTGCAAGTCCATTTAGACAAGCAGAAATGATTACTAATAGTTCATGGTGGAAGAGCATGATAAAGTCCTTATGGTTAGATATTCATATTTATGATGCTTATTCTTCAAGAGGTGTTAGTTTCAAGAGAAATCTTTAAGCAAATTAATAGGAATACTGCACCGAAGGACTAGCATGACATTTGGAGTCAACTTGATGAGGAGGTATGGAAAGATTAGCCAACTGGTTTGAATAAAAGTTGGGAGCAAACTTTATATAGAAAGGCCAGGCTCCTGAAAAGGACAGCAGGAGTAGCAAGCCTATTGTAAGGAGAAAAAAATTAGACCATATTGAACTTGCAGTGAAATATAGATTTTTTAAAAGCTCAGTTGTGTGTTGTACATAAGAGCAGGGCAGCATTTGTGGGACCCAGAAATGGGGTTAATTGGACTGAGGGGAGCTTAGAAAATTTAAAAGAAAAGATTATGCTTTAGGGAAGACACATACATATTCACCTTTTACCTATTCCCCCCTTTGCTCTGCATGCTTTATACTTTTGGGTACAAAGGGATAAATAATGCTTTGTTTTGAAGAAGCTGTCTGTGAGTCATTTTAATCACCCACTGTCACAGGGTCCCAGAGAGAAAGATCTTCTGGGTGTCACATGTTAACATTATTGGAGGGCTGCAGCCTCAGAATCCAGACCCACCCCCAGTAAGGAGTAGAAATCCAGGCCTGTTACCTGAGAGGTGCACTCAAGAGAGACTGAAAAGGATGCAAAGCACGGCTTGCCCTTGCCAACATTACTAGTACATAATGATAATGGTGGAAAAAGAGACATAGTGTCTCCAATGAAAAGTGGAGGATGCAGAGAACAGAAGGGTTAGGGAAGAAAAATCGTCAACTAATCTGCCAGTTTGATGGTGCTAACTGTTGCAATCCCAGAGAAAATTTTATTGTAATGTATTTGTCCAGACTTTTCACCTCAGTTACAGAAAAAAAGAAAGAAGGGGAGCAAGAGAGTAAAAATAGATGTTACTAGTACCTAGAAAATGTTTATCTCTGAGTTTTTCTCCAATATTTACTTCAACAGAAAGCAGCCTATAGCCTATTACTAGCTTTGAGTAATACAGGGATGGGGATATGGAGAGTGTCTAAGATCTCAGACTGAAATTATCTCTTGTTTATGATGCACTGTTCTAAGCAATAAGGAGTAACAGGGTTCTGAGTACTCTGCAACAAACTCTATCAAAATTCTTCTTCATCAAAACTCTCTGATTTTAGTGGTGCTATACACTGTCTTACATTGAAATTTGTGGCAATTTGTACCACTTTAAAAATGTTCATGAATAGTGCAATCAGTGCATTTCTTGAACATTTTAATAAGTACAATATAAACCTCAGTTCTGAAATGTATTTTTGATTTTTAAAGGGACCCAATAGTCTGAGACACAAAACTTTATATTGACAAATATAACAGTGCTGCAGAAGCTTTAGGGTAGGAAGGAAAGTGGAGAAGCTGGAAGTTATGGAAGTCACACAGCATTTATTTTTCTTCTTGTTTTATCCAGGCCACAGGTAATTGAAGATTTAAATCTTTTCTTTCCCATCCCATTGCAAGGGAGTGAGGGGAAAAGGTGATCTGAGAGTTTAGGGGGTTTGAACTCCTCTTTCCCTGTTTCAGGAACACTTGAGAGCAGCCAGCGGCCTATAATTATAAAACCTATTAAAACTTTTACAAAAGCCTAGATCATTCTGCAATAAGGCCAGATTTTGCAGCCTTCCAGAACTGTAAATATCACAGGGACCCTAGTGAGCAGTAGTGCCCCTGTGAGAACATGTAAACTGTCTGGGGTGCGCAATCCACCATTAATGGGAAGAGATGGAGGCTTGGAGTAGCATTATTCAAAGTATCTAAATCTCATTTTCAAATGTAAACTAAGCATTTATGCATTTAAGTCATATGGACTTGGCATGAAACTTAGGCTCCTGAATGCTCAATTCATTTTCAAAATGGATTTAGGTAACTAAGTCACTTAGGCATTTTTGAAAATGTCATCACTGGGCTTTTTAAATAAAGCATGTTTTCCAGAACCTGGAAAATGAAGCTTCACAGAGAGTTAAAAAAAAAAATGTCTTGGACCAGAATCAAATTCATGTCTATCTTGTGCACTCTCAGCATGAGGGGGAACGACACCTTGCTGCTTCATTTTGGAAAAGCAGAGACATTTCTCCTAAGCATTATTAATTCATATTGGCTATAATAAATAACCATAGGCAGGAAAAGTGGAAGGTGCAAAGTTACCTCTCATTGGATTATCAATCACGGTTCAATTGACTGTGACAGTCATGAAGTGATGGCCAGCCAAGAGCTAACAAACCAGTACTTTGAGCCTATCGATAGACTGGGAAATTGTGGCAAACTGCTTTAGGTAAGATTTGTTTAAACAAATTGAAACCTAATTAACAGTCTAAAAATATATTGATACAATGTTACTAAAGGGACATTTTGGACCTTTACAAATAGAAAAGCAATTGTCAGATTCACAGAATTTCAACACAAACCTGGCACAGTCTCTGATTACTCCTGGCAGTGTTGAATGTGTCCCACTTCATATTTTTTCATATGTGTACCAGGCTTGAAGCCAACACATATACCCACATATGGGTAATGCTTGGCATAACCAGATGTTAAGAGATGCATTCTTCTAGCATTGACATCTGGACCTGGGTCTGCTCCCTTGGCACATTCCCTTTATGACTTTTTGGTTGGCTCCATTGCTGGCTGTCGTGACAGCTGTTCAGTGGTCTGTAGGCTTGGTAAAATGTTGCTGGGCTTCTTTATCTTTCTGGATGTCAGATTCTTTGACTCACACAAGAGCATGTATAATGTAATTGTTATTCCATTGTGTTGGCTAATAAGGCAAAGTATGGATTTACTAAATGATCTATACCAAGATGCAAGACCCTCATATGAAGAACGAAAGGATTTGCTCCCCATGTCTCTGTTTATTCATTATGACACTAGAAACTTGTTTATGCATCTATATTTTCTTACAAAAATGATGTGCAAAATTTTAGTAAATAATGAGCAAAGCCACTGCATCTACTTTAAAGGAAAATATTCATTACTTAAAAAGCAGCTGCAAAATCCAACCCTTTTAAACAGGAACCCCTGTGATCATCAGTCTAGTACTTAAATCAGCTCTTTATAAACAAATCTGATTTGAGTTTAATGCTATATTATTTGGTAGCATACCGCATTCACTAAACTTGAAAAACAGAAACAAAAGGAGTCTTTACAGCAAAAAATGTTACAATTTCTAGTATTCCACTGTTAAATTGTACTTAAATTGCAGCTAAGATTTACAGCATGCAATCACTTTCTGGGACCATCGAACAATTTGCAACAGAAATTTCACTTATTTGTAGGCTTGAGAAAATTTAAAATACTGTATTCCATACAAAAATGTAACATTAAGGGTTGCGTCACAGTTCCAGGGCAAGCTGTACCTTTGACCCCCCCCCCCTTCCTTCAGTCTCTTTAAGGGCAGCTCTTCCAAGTGAGAGACCCAGAGCCCAAACTTCTCTCTGAGTGGATTCACTGCACTTTTATATAGTCTCCTGGTTACAGAAGCCTTGTTTACCAACATTTCCTCAGGAGATACAGGTGGGTTTGGCCCTTGCTATGGTCTTCCCTTCAGTTCCTGTGATCAGTATAAACATGCAGTGACTCAGAACAGCCTCTTCAAAGCAAAGTATTATTTATTTATGTATAGAAACAAAGAAATCAGAGCTAAAATGGTTAAAAAAATAAATGGACTCCAAGCATATTGTCTTACCTGAAGTTTAGCATTTCCCTCAAGACTTTAATAGGCCCAATTTATCCCAGGTAGCCATGTTCTTCTAGGAACTGGGTACAGTGTGTCGCTCTGCAGACACTCCCTCTTCTTCTCAGATTCAGGACTGAGGCTCTTGTATTCTTGTTCAGGTATCTCCCTTGCTAGAGGATGCGTTTAAAAGCAGTTTCTAATACTTTATCCATTTGTGGGGTTTCTGTGGATTCTTCCGTTCCCCAAAGACACAGCCTCCCACCTTCTGTATGATGGTCATTCTATCATTAAAAGCAATGTCTTTGCCAGTGGCCCATATTGCACCACCAGGGAAAGGGCCAATCAATTGTTGATGGTCTTCCCATTCAGGGATAGATAACTAGGTGACCGTCCCCACAAGCAGGATGATGTAGTGTAACATGACAGTATATAGTGAAAGGCATCTGTGACGAGGGTCCTGGGGCAGGGTGGAGGGGGGAAGGGGGAGCATTCTGAGATTGCTCAATTAGGGCAAACTGCAAGGAATGGGGCAGACAATCCCCAAAACTGGTGATTATTCCAATACTTAGATTCACCAAGCCAGCAACAAAACTGCTTCTACAATACCTTACTGGTAACCCAAAAGCCAGAAGGAACCTTAAAGGAACCAAGCTTTGGGCTTCCACCCAGATAGCCAAGTCAAATATGATGAGGATTACTAAAAATTTCATATTGCCTGCTAGTTGCTTAGCCCTTTCTGGCCCTGTGTCACAACATTATTAGGGTATAGTCATATGGCTAGCCCATAAAATCAAATTGGAATTTTAGACAGAGTCCCAAATCTGTCACAGTTTGCAAAATGAATCACTCCAATGTCAGGAAATATCCAAGTCAAGGCTGCATGCGCAACCTTAACTATGAGCCCTCGTATGTATGCATATTGATAACAGATTTCACCTCCTGCATGATCATGTAATATGATTTCCCCAGGAATCTTTCAGAGTGAAAATATCTCTATGCAGAAGGCCAACATAAGGTCTAATGAACCACTTAAGTTCCACCTAAGCCATAATTTGAGGAATAAATTGAGACTTAAATACTATATAGAATTTGTGTGGGTTGAATTTCACATGCACTGTGCAGGGAATGAAGCAGCAAAGCTATTTACTTTTGTCATACTTATTCTATTATTACTTTACATTACATTAACTGCATACTGTTCACCCTGCACTCTTAAACAGGTATGAGTCCACTGAACCCCTGCATCCTTAACTATCTACTGAAAAGTCATTACTATCTGATTACTGCTCAGCAGCCTTTGTGAATTAAGTCAAAGGTCTCAGGCAGATGTCCATAACATAAAAAGTTAGCACCATACCTGGCAGTACATGACACAATTATAAGAAAATGTCAGAAATCAGGCATAGATTGGTACATCAGATGCTGAATTATTTTCTGACTCTTAAGGAGGTCCCTACAGCTCAGGATTGAGATGCACTGCTCACGTAGTGTGGTTAAGTTTGTAGTACTATACCTTTTCTGTACATAAAGAGAGAAATTCAGTCTCCAGTTAGTCACTTGCCATGAGCTATACAGTCACACATAGACATGGATTAAAGAACAGCTAAATCGGGTGAAGAAGATGGAGTGAGAGTGCTATATTTGAAAAGCTCTTACAGGGTGTAGAGTGAAGACTGAATTCTGGAATGTGTAGAGTAAAACTTTTTTGACAAGGCTTCTGTGGGAAAAAAAAGAAAGAAAAGGCCTGAAAGGTCACTAATGGGATGAGATGACACCTGCAGGTCCTGTGATAGGTAATAAAAACTAAAACAATAATTCCCATGGTGAATGTGCTTCTACTGCACTTTCAGGAGCATAGGAGCAGTATCTAGGAGAGAGGGCTTCTTAGCGTATGTGCAACGTGCCTCATGTGGCAGGTGACCAGGATTCATCACTAAATTTGATCCACTGGTTGGATCGTTAGCTTCCCTTGCCTGGGCCAGGTACTGATGGGGAGTGTGACATGAACGCTGATTGGATGAGTTACTCACAGATAGTTTCTGTTGACCCCAATTACAGATTATTTTGAAAAGAACTTAATTGCTTATATACCAATAAAATTTATAAAATGTTTCCAGATTGAATTTCACAATTTATTGTCTGGAAGAAAAATCAGGGGCAAAAAAATATCCTGCCCTGCGAATAGTATACATAGGGTATATCTACACCCCAGTCTAGGGTATGTCAAACACAACAGCTGGGAGGGCATTTCCCAGTGTGGGTAGACATGCTAGTCATGCTTGAGCTAGCATACTAAAGCTGCAGTATGGGCAGCAGTTTGGGCTAACCACTCAAGTACAATGCTGCCTGATCCCCTGGGCATGTACTCACCCTTCCACAGCCACATAGCTATTTTTACCATTGTAGTTTGAGCAGAGTAATCACGTGTGTCTACCTGCATTGGGAAGCACACTTTCATCTGCTCTGTAGACATACCCATAATGACCAGCTTTTAATAACATGGGCTCAGCATTTACAAAGTGTACTTTACAAATTGCAATCATGAAAATATTTCAGTGAATTTAGGACTTGATGCTTCAAGAAATGAAATTTGCAGCTCTGTGTAAAATAAGTTTTTTAAATAAACTCTGTCAGTGCTAAAATTGGGCTAGCTTGGGTGATGTCAATGAACAGTTATTCTTATGTATCCCCAGAAAGTCAATGGAACTAATCGTGTAAATAAGTGCTCAACAATATGAATGAAGGTCATACAACTGAGCCCCCGTGGAGAGAAAATTAAGTTTTAAAAAAGCAGGGTTGAATTGAGGTCAATTTAATCTCTAGTAGGATTTATTTTTCTTGTACTTTTAACATATTCTACTTTTTAATGGACTTTAATTATTATAAAAATGCATATACCTATTAGAGATGGCTACCAATTAGGGGTACAAATTTGGACCCATTTCAATTAATATGAGTTTTTCCCTTGACACGAAGGGAAAGTGGAAGAAGGAAGCCCTAAGAATTCAAAACTTTCTATGATACCCACTTTTAACATGCTTTTAAGGTAATTTTTTCATACCTTTAGGTTATGAATGGTCTCTTTTGTTGCAAGAATTCCAAACTTCCATATTCAGTAGAAAGACTAGTCCTTGGGGATTCATACAGTTAAGAGCTACATTAAAATAAAACATTGTAAATGGCTTTTTTGATATGTGATTGCAGAAATCCAACACAAAACAGAATAAAGAAAATGTACAAAAGAATCAGAGGATAGGCTAGATTCAAAAGAGATTTTTTTTCTTAAAGAAATTCCTGCTAGTAAAAATGTGCATAATAATCTGATAAGGGGCTAACAAAACTCTGGGAGGCTAGAACATAAAGGGTCAAAGCTCCCATGAACAGTTGGTACTTATCTAATGGTGATGCTAGTTAAGCATCACGTAGGCATTCACATTACAGTATAATCAGAGGTAATGTTGTAACATTATATATTGATGTCCTGTCGGTACATAATGGTATTTTCATTTGAGATTAAACTAGCAGCAAAGAAATAAACATCAATTTTTTAAAAAAACATTCCTAGTTCACTTCTGTTAAGTTATATTATATTAAGGATTGCATTTCTTGTTAGTACATGATTCACATTCTGTCATCTTAAGCCAAAATATTTTAAGAGATCATTTTTTCGACCCAAAGTCAATTCCACATTCAGGTAAAATGGAGTGGCAGTATGCGAGATGAACCAATGCATTCAGGCTGTGCAACATGAGTGACATATTGTTTGGCTCTGTATTTTAGTGCATGCTTTGGAGTTATATAATCTGTAATGTAATGTGTGAGATATTTCAAATTTGATACATATGTGCAAGTGTGAGAATGTGCCTGTGAAGAAGCTATTCCAGGAGTATTTAGTGATAACATTTAAGTATTTGAGAAGGTGCATAGTCCTGACATTTAAACCCAGTATGGATATCCTTTAAGGTAAGGGATTGTGAATGAGTCTGTTTGAGGCAGTCTGTTTGTTGTTTGAGTAATGTAAATATTGAGAGCAAATGTTGATTGTGTTGTGGTCACACTTTTCTGAATACATATTTTTTACCACACGACTTCCACAATTCAATCAACGATAACATTTGAAATTAATATGACTTAGAGGCCTTTCAAAAATATAGCGCTAATTCTCTGGGATGTATAAGAGACAAAGGCTTTGAGATCAGTGAGACGCTGGGTAGGCACAGAGGCCTGAAATGTCCTGCTTATGTAGGATCTAAAATATTAAATTCCAAGTCTACAATATTAAATTCCAAGCTAAAAGACAAGCACATTATGCTGTCTATACAGTTATATACAATTTTCAATGTACATTTTACCTTGTGACCGAAGCTCCGACTTCCATCTCATACTATTCTTATGCAGCTTCAAGACAGCAGCTTTTACAGAACTGGTAGGTGCGATACCGTAGATTTGCTAGTTCCCTGAGGCTGCATGGGGCATTGGGGGAGAGAAGAGTAGGGAACCAGCTTTGAATCTTGGGGTATGAGGGATATGGTAACAATATTTCTGGCTCGTCCCCTGCCCTGCTTCTTCCACCCAAGTCTGTGCCCCACCTTTTCTACCCAAAGCCCTGCCCTCACTCCACCCTTCCGCCCCCCCCCCCCCCTTGCCAGCCAGCCCACCAGTGTTGCCCCAAACCCCAGCCAGTGCCCAGAATAGCCCCGAACTCCGTCCGGCCCACAGGCGCCCCGAGCAGCCCCGAGCCCAGGCTGGACTGCCAGCACCTGAAGGAGCCCTGAGTCTCAGCTGGCCAGCAGGGGCCAAGCCCTGAGCCCGGGCTGTCCAGAGGAGCTCTGAGTCACGCCGCGACCTGGTCCCGGGGCTGCAGCTGGGAGCATTAGCAATGGTTTGGGGAGGTTTAGCCTCCTCCAGCCTACATTACCTGCCGCTCGTGTTTATTTGCCAACTACAAACACCTCCCCTCCAAAAAGACTAAAATACAAAGTACTACAAAGAAGACATTAACTGCAACATCAGAGAATAATATTGTTTCTACTTGAAAAGAAGTTTATATGATAAATGTGGCAATTACTGTGAACAGACAGGGCAACAAATGAAATGCTAAGAGAATGGGGTAGATAGACATTCATGACAGATGTTATGAGGATGCCGATGGACAGATTGCCAGACAACTAAGTCAGAGAAGACACTGACAAATGTACTGCAAGGTAGAAACATTCAAAGAAGGTCAGAAAAGAAGAAGAATGATCTTATTTAATGCAAATCTATAGCAATTCTATGCTCAGCATCTTAAAGAAATATGATGTAGTACTTGACTACAGAGGGTTAGGGGAATGTTGCATTATGAAATACAAATCTTTTTACTGTAAGGGCAGCTACTTTACCTGGATCGTTCCCATCGCTATTAAACTATATTGTAATTAGTTAGCAGGTGTAATTTAAACCAGTAAAATTAAGGGAATCAGAGACGGTATTTACTTACCAGACAATGCCAAAGAGATAGTAGACTCAATTGGGAAATGACACATGCACTTAAATATGGAAGATATCCAATGTGCAGTTTAGGATTATGCATACATTATCGTATACATGTAAATGAACTATAATTTAATGAAATGTCAACCTGTAAATGAACTGGGCTGTTTATGTTAGAAAGGAGACAAATAAGAAGGGACGTGACAGGAGTACACAAAATAAACACTGTAGAAAAATAAATTGGGCAGTTCTATATATCTTTTTTCACAATACAACAGTAAGGGGACATAAACTTGTTGCCTTTCCACTTCATTGTAAAACTGGTAAACAGATTAAAAAAAAACACACAATATATCTCTGGAACCCACTGTGTAAGGGATAATCCCTCATGCTTCAGGGGATCAGCCTATTGCTAACTGACTGGTTTAGGATGAAACTTCCTTTATGAGCAGGCAAGTTATTCCATATTTTTTCTTCTTCGGGGTTTCTTGCACTTCTCTCTGAACCATCTGGTAGTGAATACAGTCAGAGACAAGATTCCACACTAGAAAGACTAGTGGTCTGATCTGAATAGTATTTTCCATGGTCTGCCAAAGGAGATAGAGTTCAATAGGCCAGATTCATGAAAGAGATCATGTATATTTAATTATTTGATTTCATTTTAACAAATAAAGGGTTTGCTATTAAAATTTGAAAGGGATAGAAGTGCTCTTGGTAACAATATCTTTTCTATATTAAGAACATTAGAATTGCCATACTGAGTCAGACCAATGATTCATTTAGCCCGGTGTCCTGTTTTCCCTACAGTGTCCAGTGCCAGATACTTCTGATAGAGTGAACAGAACAGGGCAATGTATCAAGTGATCCATCCCTTATCATCCAGTTTCAGTAGTCAGAGGTTTAGGGATGCCCAGAGCATGGGGTTATAACAGAAAGTTGGCATACATATTATAGCATAATTCAGTCTCTAATGCTACGTCTTCACTACCCACCTGAATCGGCGGGTAGAAATTGATCTCTCGGTGATCGAATTATCGCGTCCCGTCGGGACGCGACAATCGCTCCTCGAATCGACGCTTGTACTCCACCAGCGCAGGTAGGAGTAAGTGTCGTCGACGGGGGAGCCGCGGAGGTCAATTTGCCGCCATCCTCACAGCGGGGTAAGTTGGCTCGGATACGTCGAATTCAGCTACGCTATTCGCGTATCTGAATTTGCGTATCCTAAATCGACCCCCTCCCCGTAGTGAAGAAATAGCCTAAGTAATGTCAGGGTAGATCATTTTTACTTATTGCTTCTAGGGACTAAGGCATACAAAAGAATAAATTTTTACTAATAAATATTATGTCTGTTAATACTTTGACTGTGTAATATAGAATCTCTGAGTTTCAAAATAAGGAGCAGTTTTAGTCTTTGTTTTTAAATCTTGCCTTTTCTACACTCCTTTGTATTAAGGACAGAGAAACACAAACTGGAGGGGGAAGGAAACATACTTTATAAAGTAGGCCCCAGTTAGAGATAAACAAATAAGTCATAGTTAATAATTTATTCAGTGAATGTAGCCTCCTTATCTGATTGAAGAATGTGAGAAAAAAATCACTTTCCATTAATATTTATTATTTGAATTTAAGTCTTGGTTCTCCTACAATTATTTATATTGAGAGCAGTATCTTACTCTGCAGTGGTTTCAAAAGGTCTCATTGCAGAGTATAGTACTCTCCACTTTAGTAAGAGTGTCAAAATCAGTGAATGTCTTTTTAAATAACTATTGATTGATCATAACTATCTAAGCAGTTTTGCTGCACTGTGATTTGATCAGATAACTCATGTGACTGGATCTGCGTACCAGCAGGATGAATACCTGCACAAGCAAATCTTAAATGTAGTTTTTGTGGCTATTCCCAAATGTCTTTTTAATTGTTCCTGAAATGTTTATGGCATGAAAATTCAAAAGGGGCATGAACATTCCCACAGTGAATTTCTTGAAAAATCCAGGGAATATGCACAGAACGTTTCCCCCCATTCATTGACCAGCTCTTCTTTCAGGCCACACAAAATGTTGCTGCTGGTAAGAAAGATGAAAAAAGAGAGAAGTGTACAAACAGTCTTGTTGCCATTGCAACCATTCCCAGTACAGTTAGAGGATGTGATAATGTAATTTAATATGCTGCAAACAGTGTTTCTATGCATGATGCAAAGCATCATTCCACCTTCACCATTATGCAAGCTACTCAGGCTAACATTCTGCAAAATATCTACAAATGTCAATTATTGCACAATATGGCCAAGCATGAGTTCAGGCAAGGTCTTCATCTATGAGGTTGAAGGGTTAGCAGTCTAAAGTTTTAATGAGCTTTCACCCTCAGCAAAGAGGATTCAGGAACTGAAAAAGTGTTTTCAAGAACACAATTTTTCTATTGCATAAAATTCTGCTAAAATGTTTGTCGCTTATTCCAGTATTTGACTCTTCAGGCTCTTGAGTCCTGTTGTCTGTCACAAAATAAAGTATAAATGCACCCTTTCATCTCTAAAGTAATCTCTGACCAAAATTTAGACTTGTTCATGACAACTGCCTTTTTCTTTGTGACTGCCCCATTACATGAGCCTAGGAACTGTAACAAAAGCCTGAAAGTGAAATATTGAATGAGAATAGAATATTCTTGAGGGGGTGGAAGAAGGTGTAAAACACACCAGTTTAGACCTCCTTAGACTCATATTTTATTCTATACTAATGCATATTGTATTCTATTCTATTCTGTTCATTTTCTTATACTATGACTTTCACCCATCCATCCTGTGCACTGAATGAGGCAAAGTCCATGTGGATAACATAGTATGGGATCATGTCACTAAAGTCTATATCATAATGCATATTTATGGACAACCTTAATTCTGGCAACTTTGGAGCGCATGACTTTGCAACTTAACTAATATGATTTTAACAAAGTATGTTAAGGTTATAAAGTCAACCATTCATACATTAGGAAATGCCAGAATTGTTGCCTCTGCAATCTTCTGAGATCCCATGGTATGTATGAATTATGATCCAATCTTTAATTACATGATGTCACAGTGTCATTTCCACAGGACCCCTCCCTCATTCAATGTACATGATAGACCCTGCTGTGGAGCTGAATTAGAATTGAGCAGTAAATGAGGTTGTTGTCTGTAAGACCCCTTCTTCATTTATTAACAGAAGTTAGGTGGTATGAATGATGCAGGGGAAAATAACACATTTCATTTCTCTATGCCTGTTTCAGGGATGTTGTGGAAGTAAGTTCATTAATGTCAGTGAAATATGCAGATATTATAGTGATGATTAAAGATTTAAAAGATCATAATGAATATGCACAATTAGAGTTGCACAGGGTTTTAATCACATCTTTTTTCTAAATGATAGCATGAGGATCTCAGCCAGTACTACCAACCAGGGAGAGGCAGAAGAGTGTTCCTTTTTGGGGTATTAAAAACAAATATTTAGTTTGTAGATAAAATATCATTCTGAACAGAGAGGAAGACAGGGAATGTATATGTCTCCACTAACATAAGCATGAAGGAAACAATTAGAAAATGTCACTGTTGTCCTGTGCCTATGTGAGTCAAACATGGGAAGATTTTTAATACTAATCTTGATGAGGCAGTGGAGAGAGTTTAATTAAAAGGAAACCAAGCCTTTTAGCATGATGTAAAAAGTGGTCTCTGATTCCTTTCAACTGAGAATCTCAAAGCAAATATCAAAGTGTGTCAAATAATCAAGGAGCGCCTTCACTCTTAAAAAAATAAATGTTTATGCCCCAGTCTTTCTTTGCCCACCATTAATCCTGTTGTGTGGTCTACTGGTTGCATTTTTTCCAAGCTAGGATCTACAGTTTGACAATCTGCTCTTGAGTTCCAGCATTTGCAAGGATTCCCTGACAGTAGCCATACAAAAATCAGATAATGTTTAAAAATGCCTGTCTCCCCTTACATCCAGGACACATCTCTCCAAAGTGTATGGAAAATCTAGCCATAATGGTCGTATATATTGTTTAATCGTGGTCTATGTGGATATTATGATCAATACTCAATTCATTTGGTCATAGAACAGAAATAATATCACATGACCCATATAATGAACAAACAGTGTGCAAACCTTTGATTGTTCACAATAAAATCTTAGTGACGTAGTTGTAGATCAAGAATTATTTGTTGATGAAATTCATGAACAATTTGAAACAGTAAATACCTGTGAGAATGTATTCTTATGGACATTGGAAATGGGGAAAAAGGTGAAAATATGACTATACATTATTCATGTAAGTGATTCACCCATACACACACAAATACACACGCAGTCCCATTTTAATAAATATTAAGGTAGCTATGTAAGTATTGTATCATGATCAGTGGAACTGAAGTCAGGGAGTCAATGTTCCCTGGAGGCTATTGACAAGACAAGAGAGGAGTGTTTTTGGTCTGTAGGCCACAGCAAAATCAAGACAGCTTCTCATCAAAGTAGTAGAGGTTGTGATGTTCATTGATTGAGTTTGTAATGCCTTGCTTACAATGTTTACTTAATACAGGATATCGTGCTAAACCACAATTGAGACCAGAAATTTGAAATCAATGATCTGATGTCAGATTCTGGCTTCAGCTTTACTCAATTGCATTAGTTCCATCAGTGTGTCATAAGCCTCAGGGTATGTCTACACTACGAAATTAGGTCGAATTTATAGAAGACGGTTTTATAGAAATCGGTTGTATACAGCCGATTGTGTGTGTCCCCACATAAAATGCTCTAAGTGCATGAAGTCGGCGAACCACGTCCACAGTACTGAGGCTAGCGTCGACTTCCGGAGTGTTGCACTATGGGTAGCTATTCCACAGTTCCCGCAGTCTCCGCCGCCCATTGGTATTCTGGGTTGAGATCCCAATGCCTGAATGATGCAAAACAGTGTCACGGGGGGTTCTGGGTACATGTCGTCAGGCGTCTCCCCCTCCATCAGAGCAACGGCAGACAATCAATTCGCGCCTTTTGCCTGGGTTACCTGTGCAGACAACATACCACGCCAAGCATGGAGCCAGCTCAGTTCACCTCAGCTCACCGTCACCATATGTCCTCTGGGTACCGGCAGACTTGGTACTGCATTGCTACACAGCAGCATCTAATTGCCTTTTGGCAGAAGATGGTGCAGTATGACTGGTAGCCTTCATCGGCGATCTGGGTGCTGGCAGACGTGGGGCTGGCAGACGTGGGGCTGCATTGCACACAGCAGCAGCCCCTTGCCTTTTGGTAGAAGATGGTATATTATGACTGGTATCTGTTGTCGTCGTACTGCAGTGGCTGTCAATCATGGGCACCTGGGCAGTCTCGAAGATGATGGCTATCAGTCGTAGTATGTTATTTTCTGCCAAGCGCCCAGTATTTTCTGCCAAGCACCTAGAAGATGTCGAGGGCTATCAGTCATGCTGCACCGTCGTCTGCCAGCTTAAGATGTAAAAAATAGATTTGTTCTGTATTCATTTGCTTCCTCCTCCTTCTGTGAAATCAACAGACTGCTAAACCCAGGGTTTTGAGTTCAATCTTTGTGGGGGGCCATTCTGTGTGACAGTTGTTTGTGTTTCTCCCTGATGCATAGCCACCTTTGTTGATTTTAATTCCCTGTACCTGACGCCATGTCGTCACTCGCTCCTCCCTCTGTCCGTCAGATACTAGTTTTGCGCCTTTTTTCAGACCAGACGCCATAGCACTGGGATCATTGAGCACGCTCAGATCACCGCAGCAATTATGAGCACTATGAACACCATGCGCATTGTTCTGGAGTATATGTAGATCCTTACATGCCAAAGCAAAACCAGGATCAGCCGAGGAGGCGATTGCAGCGCGGTGACGAGAGTGATGAGGAAATTGATATGGACATAGACGTCTCACAAAGTTCAGGCCCCAGCAATGTGCAAATCATGGTGTTACTGGGGCAGGTTCATGCCGTGGAACGCCGATTCTGGGCCTGGGAAACAAGCACAGACTGGTAGGACCACAACGTGCTGCAGGTGTGGGACAATTCCTAGTGGCTACGAAACTTTCGCATGCGTAAGGGCACTTTCATGGAACTTTGTGACTTGCTTTCCCCTGCCCTAAAGTGCCAGAATACCAGGATGAGAGCGGCCCTCACAGTTGAGAAGCGAGTGGTGATAGCCCTGTGGAAGCTTGCAACGCCAGACAGCTACCGGTCAGTCGGGAATCAATTTGGAGTGGGCAAATCTATTGTGGGGGCTGTTGTGATCCAAGTTGCCAGGGCAATGAAAGACCTGGTGATATCAAGGGTAGTGATTCTGGGAAATGTGCAGGCCATAGTGGATGGCTTTGCTGAAATGGGATTCCCAAACTGTGGTGGGGCAATAGACGGAACCCATATCCCTATCTTGGCACTGGAGCACCAACCACTGAGTACATAAACTGCAAGGGGTACTTTTCAATGCTGCTGCAAGCCCTGGTGGATCACAAGGGATGTTTCACCAACATCAACGTGGGATGGCTGGGAAAGGTACATGATGCTCGCGTCTTCAGGCACTGTGGTCTGTTTCAAAAGCTGGAGGAAGGGACTTTCTTCCCGGACCAGAAAATAACCGTTGGGGATGTTGAAATGCCTATAATTATCCTTGGGGATCCAGCCTACCCCTTAATGCCATGGCTCATGAAGCCGTACACAGGCAGCCTGGACAGTAGTCAGGAACTGTTCAACTACAGGCTGAGCAAGTGCCGAATGGTGGTGGAATGTGCATTTGGACGTTAAAAAGCGTGCTGGCGCAGCTTACTGACTTGCTCAGACCTCATCGAAAAGAATATCCCCATTGTTATTGCTGCTTGCTGTGCGCTCCACAATATCTGTGAGAGTAAGGGGGAGACATTTATGGCGGGGTGGGAGGTTGAGGCACATTGCCTGGCCACTGATTACGCGCAGCCAGACACCAGGGCGGTTAGAAGAGCACAGCAGGGCGCGGTGCGCATCAGAGAAGCTTTGAAAACAAGTTTTGTGACTGGCCAGGCTATGGTGTGAAACTTCTGTTTCTCCTTGATGAACCCTCCACCCCACCCCCACACCCAGTTCACTCTACTTCCCTGTAAACCAACCACCCCACCCTCCCCTCCCGCTTCGAGCACCGCTTGCAGAGACAATAAAGTCATTGTTACTTCACATTCATGCATTCTTTATTAATTCATCACAGAACTAGGGGGAAGGAAAAGGACACACTGCAGTTTAAAACTCTAACTCTTATTGAAGGCCAGCCTTCTGATGCTCGGGCAATCATCTGGGGTGGAGTGACTGGGTGGCCGGAGGCCCCCCCACCGTGTTCTTGGGCATCTGGGTGAGGATTCTATGGAACTTGGGGAGGAGGGCTGTTTGTTACACAGGGGCTGTAGCGGCGGTCTCTGCTCCTGGTGCCTTTCCTGCAGCTCAACCATACGCTGGAGCATATCAGTTTGATGCTCCAGCAGCCGGAACATCGACTCTTGCCTTCTGTCTGCAAGCTGACGCCACCTATCATCTTCAGCCCACCACTTGCTCTGTTCATCCCGCGATTCAGCCCGCCACCTCTCTCTCGTTCATACTGTGCTTTTCTGTAGTCTGACATTGACTGCCTCCATGCATTCTGCTGTGCTCTTTCAGCACGGGAGGACATTTGGAGCTCCGTGAACATGTCATGCCGAGTCCGCCGTTTTCTCCTTCTAATCTTCACTAGCCTCTGTGAAGGAGAAACATTTGCAGCTGGTGGAGGAGAAGGGAGAGGTGGTTAAAAAAGATACATTTTAGAGAACAATGAGTACACTCTTTCACGTTAAATTTTGCTGTTCACATTACACAGCACATGTGCTTTCATTACAAGGTCGAATTTTTCCTTTTATATTGAGGGCCTGCCGGTTTGATGTGAGAGATCACTCACGCAGTGCCAGGCAACAGATTTCAGCTTGCAGGCAGCCATGGTAAGCCACAGTCTTTTGGCTTTTTTAACCTTCTTAACATGTGGGAATGGTTTCAAACAGTAGCGCCCTCATTTCCCATACCAAGCACCCATTGGGTTGGCCATTTAAAATGGGTTTGCAATGTAAAAGGAGGGGCTGCGGTTCCCAGGCTAACATGCAGCACAAACCCAACTAACCCCCTCCTCCCCCACCCAATTATCGGGGATGATCACTTCACCCCTCCCCCCCACCGCGTGGCTAACAGTGGGGAACATTTCTGCTCAGCTGAGCAAGAACGGGCACCTCTGAATGTCTCCTTAATAAAATCACCCCATTTCAACCAAGTGACCGTGAATGATATCACTCTCCTGAGGATAACAAAGAGCAATAAGCAATGGATGTTGTCTGCATGCCAGCAAACACCGGGACCATACACTGCCATGCTTTGTTATGCAATGATTCCAGACTATGTGCTACTGGCCTGGCGTGGTAAAGTGTCCTGCCAGGCAGACAGGATAAGGCAGCCCTCCCCAGAAACCTTTTGCAAAGGCTTTGAGAATACATGAAGGAGAGCTTTCTGGAGATGTCCCTGGAAGATTTCCGCTCCATCCCCATACACGTTAACAGACTTTTCCAGTAGCTGTATGGCCGCGATTGCCAGGGCAAATTAATCATTAATCATTAAACACGCTTGCTTTTAAACCATGTGTAATATTTACAAAGGTACACTCACCAGAGGTCCCCTGTGTGCCCTCAGGGTCTGGGAGCACGCGTTGGGTGAGTTTGGGGGTTACTGGCTCCAGGTCCAGGGTGATAAACATATCCTGGCTGTTGGGGAAACCGGTTTCTCCACTTCCTTGCTGCTGTAAGCTATCTACATTATCTTCATCCTCCTCTTCCTTGTACCCCGAACCCTCTTCCCTGTGTGTTTCTCCAGTGACGGAGTCATAGCACACGGTTTGGGTAGTGGTGGCTGCACCCCCTAGCATGGCATGCAGCTCCGCGTAGAAGCGGCATGTTTGCGGCTCTGCCCTGTACCTTCTGTTTGCCTCTCTGGCTTTGTGGTAGGCTTGCCTTAGCTCCTTAATTTTCAGGCAGCACTGTTGTGCGTCCCTGTTATGGCCTCTGTCCTTCATGGCCTTGGAGACCTTTTCTAATATTTTGCCATTTTGTTAACTGCTATGGAGTTCAGCTAGCACTGATTCATCTCCCCATATGGCAAGCAGATCCCGTACATCCTGTTTGGTCCATGCTGGCGCCCTTTTGCAATCCTGGGACTCCATCACGGTTACCTGTGCTGATGAGCTCTGCGTGGTCACCTGTGCTCTCCACGCTGGGGAAACAGGAAATGAAATTCAAACGTTCGCCGGGCTTTTCCTGTCTACCTGGTCAGTGCATCTGAGTTGAGAGTGCTGTCCAGAGCGGTCACAATGAAGCACTGTGGGATAGCTCCCGGAGGCCAATAACGTCGAATTCCGTCCACACTACCTCAATTCCGACCCGCTAAGGCCGATTTTATCTCTAATCCCCTCGTCGGAGGTGGAATAAAGAAATCGGTTTAAAGGGCCCCTTAAGTCGAAAGAAAGGGCTTCGTCGTGTGAACGTGTCCAGGCTTAATTCGATTTAACGCTGCTAAAGTCGACCTAAACTCGTAATGTAGACCAGGCCTCAGTCACTTAGTATCTCACTGGCCTTACACTGTCAACACAGTTCTTCCAATGAGTGTCACATAGCAGCTTCAGGGTCAGATTTATAACATTGTCCATGAGGCTCTTGCATCTGATAGTTAATGCTGAAAACAGGATGTATATCCTTTGCAGTACTCCGAAGAGAAATAACTGAACCTAAAGAAGATGATGATGCATCTGACAAAATCAGGCTGAGGAAACGGCAGCCACATGGCATGAAGAAACTCTTGGATTCAGCATAAGGATCGTTGCTGAATGTCATTGTATTTCCCTTCATGTTCATGTGTTATCATAGCCTTGGCTGTAGCAGTCCTGAAGCTTTATTTTATTTTCATTCAAAACTTTCATAAACAGCCCTCTTAGGCCTTTTCCAGTAGAGTCATCCACAGACCGAAAACAGATAAACTGTTCCTTTACTTGGAAACAGCCATCCTTGTCATCAACAAATCTTACTGTAAATGACATCTTTTCACTGTGACTAATGTTGGGGGTGCCGTCCATTATTGTAGTGTAGTACTTCATTTTGCTCAGCTGCATCAATATGTTATCAAGCACCTTCCTTGCCATAAGGTCAATTAATTAATTTTGATTTTTTTTGCCGCAGTAATGGCCCATCACTTCTTTATGAACTAATTGACATAGGTGCTTCACATGCCATCATTGTATTTCCCAAGGAGCTGTACCAAACTGAGGAAATTACTGTTGTATTCAGTGAACAACTTATCCGAAGAGCCCCGAAAAGCCAAATTATTCTTTGCAAGGAAGAGGACAATTGAGATCAGACGCTCAAGCACATTCCTCCAGTGCTGGATTTCTACATTAAAAATGCACCGGTTTTGTGTGTCGATGAATTTATTCAACTTGAACCTGGACTCAACCTCCATCCATTTGGAGTAGACTGTAAAATGGCCAGGTGGCTTTTCATGCTGTTTCAGCGCATCAGCTAAATTATGCGAGTAATTGTACCCAGAAAGTGCAAGCAACAATTTGGCATTCTTGTCAAATAAGAACATAAGAACGGCTATGCTGGGTCAGACCAAAGGTCCATCTGACAAAACCTTGTATTCTGTCTTCTGGCAATGGCCAATGCCAGGTGCTTCAAAGGGAATGAATGAACAGAACAGGTAATTATCAAGTGATCCATCCCCTATTGCCCATTCCCAGCCCCTAGCAACAGAGGCTAGGGACACCATCCCTGCCCGTCCTGGCTGTTATGGAGGACGTTGTTATGGAATTATCCACCATGAATGTATCTAGCTCCTTTTTGAACCCTGCTATAGTCTTGGCCTTCACAACATCCTCTGGCAAGGAGTTCAATGGGTTGACTATGTGTTGTGTGAAGAAAAATATTTTGCAACAAAACCAGAACACTTTGTCAGTTGATTTAGCGTAAAGTAGCCTATGCCAATTCAGTTTCTCACCATTCTCAAGCACTCTTTCACAGTGTGACTTTGAGAAGTGTTGCTTCTGCTCATTTACTGGAAACATCATAGCCTTGATTTTGCCCGGCCCATTCAAAATTGTACAATAAATATTGGCAGAGATTAAGATAGCCGGCTATAAAGGAGATATGATTTGAAGGGTGCAATTTTTCTCACTGCTGCTTCTATCATCATGTAAGGCTGAATCTCTGTTATCATTTCTCTCCTTTTCATGTAAACCAGGTTTTTCTTTGTTATTACTCCTCTTTTATCATGAGCCACATTCTTCTTTATCATCATTCTCCTTTACGCTGCCAGGAAAATGGTACGATTCTTCATCACTTTCCTCACATTTCCATTTGTTTATCTTTAGGTAAATCTGCTAATTCCTTAGTAATAGGACTTCCATCATTTATACTTTGCGCTTCAATTTCTTCTGCACTGGGATGACCGCTGCTACCTAAAGCCTGGTCTATGTTGTTCTGTTTCAATGGAGACTATTTTAAAAGCTTATGGGAATTTTTTAAAGATGATCAGTGTCTCAAAGGAAAGCTATGACTGGAAGTAAACCCCACAGTGGAACCTGTGTATTTACCACAAAAGAAAACTCCACTGGCACAACATAATCCAGTATGCAAGGTGCTCAAAAGTGTTCAGAGCAGGAGTATCATAGCACCTGAAGAGACAATACAGCCTGGATAAGCCTGGGTAAGCAGAAAGTGGTGATAAAGACTGCAACATGCACATTATGTATCTGCATAGACCTAGAACCATTCAACTGAGCATTGAAAACATGCCACTGTCTACTGCCCACAACTGATAACATCTTGCCAGAAATTTCCAAAGCCTGAATCCTTAATGTCTGTGATGTGAGAAATGGGTTTTAGCACACAAAGCTAGATAAAAATTCTAGCTTACTGACAACCTTTGGAACACCATTTGGTGACTACAAATAGCTTCACATGCTGATGGGATCAAGTCCAGGCCCAGAGATGTTCCAAAAAAAGACTCACCCAAGTGCTGGAAGGACTGCCTGGGTGAAAATAATTGCAGATGATAACCTCACTGTAGGTGAAGGAAGCAACAATACAGAAGATGAACAATAACATAACAGAAAACTACAAGCTTTTCTATAGCAATGCAGGGACAATACTTAAAACCGAACACAGAAAAAATGTGATTCAAAGAGCATGAAGTGACATATACTGGACATCTGCTCACAGCAGAGAGACTGAATACAGATCCCAAGAAGATCAAGGCAGTCAGAGACAAGCCAGCTCCAGAGTATGTGAAAGGGATACAGAGCTTCATAGAAATTATAAATGTTCTGTACAAATTCATCCACACCTGGCTGCAGTAGCAGAACCTGTATGTCAAATCACAAACAGGATGTTGAGTGGGATTGGACAGGTCCCCAACAGTAAGTATTTGATACACTGAAACAGATGTCCATGTCCGGAAGTACTACTAGCCAGGAGAGCAACTGGCACACTAGTGTGATAATCAGAGGTCAGTCTAGGTGACCATGTTGGTCCCTTCTGGCCTTAAAGTCTATGAGTCTAGGAGACTGGGTTTTTGCAGGAGCAACCAGTTGCTTATGGCAGCCAAGCCCTGTCACAGATTGAACAGGGGTACATCCGAACAGAAAAAAAAAGAAAAAAGCGTTTGGCTGTGGTTTTTTGAGTGGAGCAATTCCATCAATTCACCTATGGCCACACGATAATAGCACAATCAGATCACAAGCCTCTAGAGACAATAATGGCAAAATCCCTTCTTAGTTCTCAAAAGAGATTACAGTGCATGCACCTCCAGTGCTACTAGGTAGAGGATCAGATATTGTCCAGAATGGTTACTGGTGTTAGCTGACACACTGAGCAGATCATATATACCCAGCATCAATGAGTTGAGGGAAGAAAATTGGGACATTGAATCCATTAACATGCTGCACTATCTCCTGGTTTCTATGGCAAAGCTGATGGAAATCAAAGAGTCTATGGAAAAGGACATCCAATTACAGACAGCCAAGAGACCAATACTAGCAGGGAAACCAGAAGATAAAAGCCAAATACTGGTAGAAGCAGAACCATATTTTCAAATTAAGGAGGAGCTAAATATCTGGGATGAAATTATATTTTAAGGTCAGAGAGCTGTTGACCCTGCCTTATTACTTAAGGATGTCATGCAAAAAGTATTCTTCACACCTGAGTATTAACAGTTGTCTCAGTGCCTGAAACCACTATTGCTTATTGGTAAAATCAGCCAAGTCAGCAGGCCGTAAAATGGTCATGCAGCAGCCTTAGCTTAACCAAGGCAGGAGGGGAGGGGGTTTTGGGTGCGACAGAAAGGGCAGCTTGACCCCGCATCCTTCCTGATAAGAATTGTGTTGAAATTGCTGATACATACATTTTAGGGACCTGAAGGTGTGCAAACTCTAAAATAACCACACCTGGTTAATCGATGACCAGAAGGAGACCTCTTGCTTGATATTTGAGACTGATTGCTTAACAAGTTTTCTTTAAGTGACATGCCATTGTATTACTAATGTATAAATTAGGGGGAAAGTTTTCATTAGTTGGATTCTTCGGGAGGGTTTCATCAGGAACTCTTCCTCTGGATGAATCTTGTGGTCTCCACCAGCAGACAGAAGATTTGGCCACTGGAAGGCTGCCACTTGAGAGTTGGGGGTGTTAATTATTGAGGGTTGGGGTTGTTTTACTAACCTGTTGCAGATGTGTGTAAGTGCTTGAGACAAAGTAAAGTTTAGCTTTAAGTGAAAGCACTCTTGTGTTGCCCTGTTTGTGCCAGCCATCTATGGGTCGGACATCCATATCTCCCTTGATTTATTTCCTGGAACCACCTCACACAGAGTAAAAGTTACCAAGAGCTTTGGGTTGAAAGAACCCTGGGTAACAAGATGGGTTCAAGAATGTGTTTATTGGCTGTGAGTGAACATACAACTGGACTCTTTGATAGAAGGGTGTGACACTTGCCAGTTGTGTGATAACTTTCAGGTGAAAGAGATTCTGCTACCATATTAGCTCCCCACCCAATTATGGGCAAGGAGTGAATTGACTTATTAAACTTCAAGATATACAGTAATTTACTTCAGTGGACGGCTATCAAATTTTTGGGAGGTTCATGCTCTGCTTGATACAATAAGCAAGTCAGCAAACTGAAGGCCTGCTTCCTACCCACAGAGTAATGGTAAGGTGGAATCAGCTGAGAAAAAAAGCTAAAACTGTTTAAGCCGATGCCTAAATCCAATTGTCATCAATGGGGCAGATTTCAAAGGAACCTAATTCCAATTGAAAACCAATGGCAATTAGGCACATAACTGCCATCTGTGCCTTTGAAAATCTCCCCCAATATGATGTAAGCATATATTTCAAGTTAATCACATATTTCAGTGCTGTCTGATTAGGCATGGATTCCTGGATCTGGATCTAAAAAAAATCGCAAACAAAGATGGTTTGAAGCATGTGCTTAAATGTGTCTCTGAATTGGGGCTTTTCCATTATTTAGATAACAATAATGAACTCAAATACAAAGGTCATAGTTTGATAAAAGAACAGACAGAAGAGGCTGAAATGTTCCTGGTGAACTGCTAATTCCTTCGCTTCCAACATTTAAAAGTGAATATCCAGATTTCTATCCCTAACATATGTTTGCAAAGGAGAATGTGTCACAGTTTGTGGTAGGGTTGTCAACTTTCTAATCGCATAATACCGAACACCCTTGCCCCGCCCCTGCCCCTCCCCTTCACCGAGACCTCGCCCCAGATCTGCCCCTTCTCCAAGGCCCTGCTCCCCACTCACTCCATCCCACATCATTCTATTGCTTGCTCTCCCCATCACTCACTTTCACTGTGCTGGGGCAGGGTGAGGAGGGGTGAGGGCTCCGGCTCGGGATGCAGACTCTGTGGTCGGGCCGGGGAAGAGGAGTTTCTGGTGCAGGAGAGGGCTCTGGGCTGGAACCAAGGAGTTTAGAGTGTGGGAGCAGGCTCAGGGTTGGGGTAGGGTGCTGTGGTGTGGGCTTTGGGGTGGGGAAGGGGATGAGGGTTTGGAGTGCAGAAGCGGGTTCAGGGCTGGGACAGGGGGTTGGGGTGTGGAGGGAGTGGAGGGCCTGGGCTCTAGAAGGGAGTTTGGATGAAGGAGGAGGCTCAGGGCTGGGGTTGGAGTGGGGGTGGGGGTGTAGGCTCCAGGAGGGATTTGGGATGCAGGAAGGGGTTGGGGCATTGGGTTGGGGTGCAGGACAGGATGTGGGGTGCAGGCTCTGGGAGGGAGTTAGGGTGAGGGAGGAGATTCTGATCTGGGGTCAGTGCATTGGGGTGTAGGAGGGGATTTGTGGTACAGGTTCCAAGCTGGCAGCAGTTACCTCAGGCAGCTCTCAGTCAGCGGCACAGCAGGGCTAAGGCAGGTGGTTCCATGCATGCACACCTGGCAAACCTAGTTTGTGGTGGAAATGGTAGAAAGTTGTAGATTTAAAATCAGATGGAACAGCAATTTTTATTTTACACATTAAGTAAAAGTGTCATGGTATCTAAAGGCAAATACGAGATAGCAGTAGCCTAAGCTATTAGTCAAGTTCAGTCTGTTTTGTGTTCTTGTGTTTTACTTGCATATCTACAAGTTTTCATTTTGGACAATATGTGTCTTTTTGTCTCTGAAATAAAAGTTATATAGTGAATCACATCAGAATGTGTTTGATTCATTTCATGAAACCTTTATAGGTTTTGTATTTGTTTGCTTTGTGCCTGGCTTTCTTTACCCAGTCCCATATATTTCAGAAAAGTTAAAATTAGCCAAGAGACAACTCCAGGGCAGCCAATTATGGAGTGTCCTCAAGTTCCATTGAGGATAATGGAATATGAACACCTTCCAGGAGGCTCTCAACATCTCTGGATGACCTCTTACAAGCAGAGAAAACAGTGTAATACTTGAGTGCAGTATTGTAGGAACCATTGGATGTGTTTAGATTCAGATACTTTCCTCACAGACTACCTTGTACTGTATGAGCTACAGTATGATTTCAGAAACCCTTTCAATTTATCACAGACTCCAAGACTGTAACATCATATCTGTGGTTTTAGGTAAAAAAACTAACAAAAAAGGCCACTACAAATTAAGGTTGACTACCAATCTAAGACAAGCAGCCACAGCAACAAACATAGTGTTTTCTGCTCCTCCAGAACTTCATTGTTAGAATTGCTTGATTTGTGGTCTAAGAAAGAGAGAGAGAGATTCAAGAGGTAGAAAAGGAAGACACAGAACAACTGGGTTTTTTTAGTCATTTTGTCACAACTGTCTTTGAAATGTTTTCTCCTCCATGTCAAAGCCCTGGGAGAACGTAATGTGATAGCTGGAAATCATTTTCTGGTAAATTGTTTCAATTACAAATCATTTTATTTTATTTTTGTTGTTTTTATTGGGGGGGAAATATTCAAATATGGGTTGGTATTTTGGAAAGAATAGAATATCAGGGTTGGAAGGGACCTCAGGAGGTCATCTAGTCCAACCCCCTGCTCAAAGCAGGGCCAATCCTCAGACAGATTTTTGCCCCAAATTGCCCCCTTAAGGATTGAACTCACAATGCTGGTTTTAGCAGGCCAATGCTCAAACCACTGAGCTATCCCTCCCCCCGGCTTAAAGACTTTATGTGGCATGGAACTTTCAAACCAATACCCACACACTTTTGTTTGTATATCAATAAGACTAAAACTGGGATTCAATTAATACAAAGCATATTTCCTTCTCTTTAGTCTATTCCCCAGATTTATAAAACAATATTTTAAATTAAATATTTTAATGAGAGAAATTGTGATCCCCTCTGTTTCAATTCAAGAGTCAGCAACAGTAATAAGTAGGCATGCTCACTTTTACTCTTCAAACAAGACAAATCTGGTAACTCAATGGGGATCAGACTTTCATAAGGTATGTCTAAAAATTGAACAGGCTGAAAGGAACAGCACAATAAATAAGTCTGTAAAATATAAATTGACAAAATTAATTTACTACATTTTCAGGTTCCTGCACGTTTACATGTACAGTCATTTAAGATAAGTCCTTGTGTGTATTTATTTTAGGATGGGGGTGCTTTCAGCAATCGGGAGAATTAACATCAAAATGTCCCAAGGAACTAGGTTTTGCTAAATAATTCAGAAAAATAAAACAGATTATTTTGCAGCTTAGAAAGGGAAACCATGCTGGGGGTATTCAGTTCAGCTGGTCTCGTCATAACGAGGCCTCTGAGGATGTAGCTTTTTGCGATCCCTATTTTATTAAATGTCAGAAAGTGTGATGTTGAAGGCTCATGTTGAAGGCTCATGTAATGTAGCTTACCTTACACACATAACCTTCACAAAAAACATCTTCCAAAGCTGCTTGCTAAAAGATTTATGGCATCATGCAAGTTTTACGCCAGTGAGTGCACTAATGGCTTTCCCTGATGAATCCCTCAGGAGTCATTCTGCCTGGAAAATGCCAAAGTATAGAGTAGCACTTAAGCCCCACAACAGTATGTTATAGTTTGTGTAAAAAGTTTTAGGGCACAGAAGATAAAATATTAATATATATGAAAATCTCAAATCTAAAAGTTTAAAAACCTTATATACTTTGGGGTACTTAAAAAACTTTACATTTCACATTTGTAAAGGGGATGACATATATCTTATTTTCAGGGAAGTTCTGTGCATTTCCACAGTTGAAATAAAGAAGATTCTCGTGGTTTGATGGTAACAACATAAATCAGACAGCTAAAAGAATACAACTTAAACAATTACTGCAAACCAATATAAGAGAGATTTTTAAACACACCTAGGGAATTAGATGCCCAACTGCAATAACTCTCAGTGGCAGCTGTGTGCCCTCCATTAAGCACTTTTGAAACCCCATCCATAATAATCAGATTCATGGCTATAATCATCATGAACTATTTGTGTTTTTTTTAAATGGAAAGGGGTTTCATGGACTCACCATAATAAATGAGACACTGAAGAAGAAACCATAGTGACAAAATTATTTGGAGAGTAATAAGAGAACCCCTCAGTGAATCAAAGGAAGATTTTCCTTTCAGTGGTTCCAAGATATATTCTGGTCAAATTTTACCCTCAGGAGGATAAGGTAGCCTTCTCAAGAGAATGAAAAACAACAACAACAAAAACATTTGACTTGCTCCACACAATATACTACTTTAGATAGAAACTATTGTCTAGAACACTTCCTGAGAAGAAAAATGTAACTCTAAGTTGTCAAAAGGAGCATTGGTGTCATAAGTTGAATACATTCTTGGGTTGGTCTGAGAACCACCTTAACTGAAGTGTTGAAAATAGAGGATTGTTTACAATAGAAAGAATCCCTGTTCATTTAACCTGCCCCCTGAAATGAATGTCATCTATAGTAGTCTATGGAGCTCATTGTCTTGACTCAAGTCAAGAGCTAGTACAATTTGATGGATGATTAAGTGTGAAATCCTGGCTCCATTGACGTCAATGGCAAAAATCTCATTAACTTTATCCGGGCCAGGATTTCATCATAACATTTCATATAGATAATGAAAGTATCTGATGTTACCATTTTATTTATTTATACATACAATATTTATAAGGGAGATAACACCTCATGCATCAGGGCATAAGCCAATTACTAACTGGGGTTAGAAAGAAACTTCTGTTTTGAGCAGGTTATCCCATTACTGAGTTTCTTGTACCTTCTGAATGTTCTGGTATTGGCCACTGTCACAGATAGGATACTAGACTAGACTGACCACAGGTCTGATCTGTAAGGGTACTCATCATTCCATGAGTCTAGTTGCACTCTAACAGAGCTATATAAGTAAACACCTGTATCGCATACCAAAGTAACCAGAAATACTGATACTGGGGTGAAACATGCAGTCCTTACTCAAGTAAAACTCCCACTCTGGTTAATTCAAGTCAATGGGACTGAAATCTACATTAAGTAAAAATTGAACAATTAGTCCCTTTAATATGAATCTGGCAGAACCCCTGATTTCTTAAGATAACACTTTCTGATTTGTCTGACCATTAGCTAGTGTTCAACAGTAGCAACTACAACAATGTCTGGAACTTTAACTTAAGCCACAACGAATTATCTGAAATAAAGCATAAACCTGCCTGTGGGGTAAGGTGAGCTCATGTTTATATTATTTTTTGTTTTCTGTGACACTATCTCTAAGTTTAGGTGAACCAACTGGTTTAAACAGAAAACTAGAGGTGTAGACCTAGGAAAGAAGCAGAGCAGATTTCCTAAAACTAGTGGCCTTTTCAAGTTAAATTAAACTCTGGAACCTGGAAAAGAAGGGAGCAACCATAAAGAGAAAGGGAAAAAATGACAGACACATGTCCAGAGTTGCTCTCTGATAATTAATTTAACAACAACAAAAAGAATTCTCTACAACCTGGTTTTCTTGCCAGTTTAAAGACGTTACTTTGAATTTTATTTCTTTACTTCATTTACTATGAACAGCTTTTTCGCAAAGAAAGAACTTGAAAGACATTATTAAAATGACAAAGGCCCTAATGAGCAACAGTCCTGAAATAATATTTTATGATAGTGAAAAATCATTTTAACTTGCCTTTTCCCTCTTAGAAGGCACAATAGAAAGAGAGAGAAAGAAATGTACTTCTAATGGCAGTCTTGGAGAGTACAAGATATGAATAATCCTTTTTGAATTTTTTTTTCACTTTGGTTTCCCTTGTGGAAGCATGAAAGAGATAAAGAAAAATGCCCTAAATGAGAGCACAGGGTCTTAAAAAAACAATTTTGATGTATTTTTATTTTCCATCTCTTTTTCTCCAGAGAAAGTAACAGTAAAGACTAAAGATGGGACAGAAGAGCACTGTTTTCAGTAAATTCCTTATCTGACCTTGAATTTAGAGGTCTTAAAACTTAAGAGATGCCAAGTCAAGGAGTTGAATTTTCTAGAGGAAATATTTGCATCTCAAAGTAGCCACAATATTTTTCAGTCTGGAAACATTTTTTTAAAAGGCACTGTCTAAGCTGATAGTCCAGAACTGTGACTTACTTATTTTAAGTCTATCAGCTATATCATATGATGTTGTGAAGGCCAAGACTATAACAGGGTTAAAAAAAGAACTATATAAATTAATGGAGGGTAGGTCCATCAATGGCTATTAGCCAGGATGGGCAGGGATGCTATCCTAGCCTCCGTTTGCCAGAAGCTAGGAATGGGTGACAGGGGATGGATCACTTGATAATTGTCTGTTCTGTTCATTCCCTCTGGGACACCTGACATTGGCCACTGTCAGAAGACAAGATACTGGACTAGATGGACCTTTGGTCTGACCCAATATGGTCGCTCTTATATGCTTATGGATAATTTAAATTAACCTTGCAAAATCCCACTTTCCCATTGTCCAAGCATTAGTAGAAAATCTCTCCAGGTGAGTAAGACCAATGACCTTAACTTCTGCAGAACCTAAGCTTTTATTTTTAATAAAGGAAGTTTCTAACAGCACGGTTGTGAAGAAAACTTTAAAATCATGAACCAAGTATATAATTGATGCTGAAGAAGTTAAGTGGTGTGAGAGCAACTTCTGCTGTTATACAGATGAGCCTGCAGGGAGCGTGCCACTCACTTTGCCTCTGCTCAGCAGCCGACCAAGTGGAGGAACAGCTGTAATGCCTTCTCTCCACCAACCCCAGGGACCCAACTGAAATCCTGGCTCTCCTACCTGGGATTCATGGGGTGAAAGAGAGAAGATAAGACGGCTCTTCTCTCTCACCTTCCAGCTGTCTGAGGCAATGCCCAGAATGCTCCTCCTCTGATGACCTTACTTTTCATTTTCTTGTGCCGCTGTATTTCCAGATTAAAGGAGACAGCAGAGGCAGAAGTGCCAAGACACCCCAAGAAAGATTATGTTTGTGATATTTCTAATCTCAGTGGAAGCAAAAAGTAACAGACATTTTTGTAGAAAGCCTGTTGTCATGAGAGTTCTAGTGCACTTTTCTATATGCAAGATCTTTGGATAATGTTCAGATAAGAATGCAAACTTTGGGGCACTTGTCTGACCCCAATGGGAGGTTTAATATTTAATCATGATTAACCTCTGGGTGAGAGTGCTCTGGAAATTAGACGTAGGATACTGTTTTGAGTATTATCACGTTGAAGTATTTTGGGTGTGTGTCATTATAGAACATGAGCCGAGGTTGTAACTGTGCCAGAGCCCATCAATTATGTCCAAAAAATATAAATACAAAAACTGTGACTGTTCTCTGCCTCCGAATCAAACTTTATCTTGTCAAAGACAGACCAATTCTTGACCAAGTAAAACATTCCTTTTCCCACTATGAGACAGTTACATGTAAGCAAAATGTAACAAATGGACAAAAGATAACTCCTTTTTAGGTCAGCTTAGAAATGTTCATCTACAATTTTGTTTTAATGAGAAAAGATAAGCCCTAGAGTTTTGCTCATGCATGGAAGCAGGACAGTGAACTGACAACACATACAAGAGAACATGTTTCCAAAACCATGACTGCCCTTAAACTTTAATTGTTCAATATTTTAAGGATCGGGTTTTTGGAGGTTTTTTGTTTGGTCTTGCTTTAACAATGTGGCTTTGATCTTGCAATTGTTAGTAGACTGCTGTGCCCATTTCAGCTCCTCACCTGAGTTAGCCAACACTTCACAACATCAAGCCTCTCAAATAGAATGAATGGCAAATAATAAGTTGTGTCAGCATTATATAACCCACACACCTCCTGGGTGTGGTGGTGTTCAGTCCCATCTAGTGGTACAGAGACCACTTAGAGAGAGACAGTCTGCTCTACAGGCTTATCTAACAGGCGTTTAGCTCATGCAGTAGAGCAGTGGTAGGCAACCTGAAGCGCATGGGCCACATGCGACCCATCAGGGTAATCTGATTGCGGGCAGTGAGACATTTTGCTGACGTTGACCGTCCGTAGGCACAGCCCCCTGCAGCTCCCAGTGGCTGCGGTTCACCATTCCCAGCCAATGGGAGCTGCGAGAAGTGATGGGCCGCAGGGACTGTCAATGTCAGCAAAATGTCTCGCGGCCCGCAATCAGATTACCCTGATGGGCCGCATGTGGCCCTTGTGCTGCAGGTTGTCCACCACTACAGTAAAGTGTCATACACTAAGCTCCAGAGGTCCCAGGTTTGATCCCACGCGCTGATAACCGGGGTCTGTCAGTGTTACAAGTAGGGGCTCATCCAGAATTTCAACAGGGAAGTCTCTGAAGATCAAGATGTGCTTCCTTGACTAGGGGAAGTATGTGGCCCACACTTCCTGGGTGTGGTGTTCTGTCCCATTTAGTGGCACAGAGAGAGATGAATGAGTCTACTTTTTTGGCTTTTAAATCATGCAGTAGAGGTTCATGCACAAACCTACAGAGGCCTGAGATTCGATCCTGCCCGCTGATGACTGGGGTCTGCCGGTGTTAAAATTACAAAAGTTGTTTTTTTGGAGATTCTAAATCAGTGGTGGGCAACTTACAGCCCACAGGCCGCATGCAGCCATCAGGGTAATCTCCTGGCAGGCCCCAAGACAGTGTTTATATTGACTGTCCGCAGGCAAGGCCATCCGCAGCTCCCAGTGGCCGCCGTTCACTGTCCCTGGCCAATGGGAGCTGCAGGAAGTGGTGGCCAGCATGACCCACGGTGAACCGCGGCCAATGGGAGCTGCGGGCGGCCATGCCTGTGGACAGTCAATGTAAACATTGTCTCGCGGCCCGCCAGCGGATTACCCTGACGGGCCGCGTCCGGCCCACGGGCCACAGGTTGCCCACCACTGTTCTAAATGCATTACGTTAATAAGCTTTCTACCTGATTTGGGGGCAGATTTTTAAAGGTATTTAAATATTTCTTTTTAATTTTGGCCCTTTGTCTACAGCATTGCCTGAGTAAAATATTCTAATTTCTACCTTTTTTTTTTTTTGTAATTTTGTCCCAAGTTATTAGACTCTGGTTTGACATCAACCATCAGCTTTTACATTTTGAAGATATTTTGGGAGATTAAAAGTTTACTTTGAACTCAGTGAAACATACATATAGTTATGAAGAATTCATGTTATAGCAGCTGCAAGGTATTCTACTGGAAACTTTCATCACAAATATAAGGTCCTTTTGCATGACCTCCCCCTGAAAGATGCTGTTTTTATATAGCACTATACTCAAGCCTGGTTCTACCTGAATGAAACTGTTGATTGCCACCTGAACAGATAAGCATGGCTTGGTGCTGCAAACTAATTGGTATATCACATACTGGCAGCTCATTATTTATAGACCTGTGCCGAACACAGTATGTGGAAGTGGATTATTAGCCAGTAATGGTCTAAACTAGTCTGTAGGCAATAGACACATAATTAACAAGCATTTAATATTAGATATCACTCTAATATATTTTTTATTTAATTACTGTTCTGAGCAGTTTGGTTTCAAGTACTGCTTGTCACTCTGCACCTTGTGCTGACATTTACACCAGAGAGACAAGGATGTGGATTATGATTTAGTAGCATTTCACATCTACTTTGCACACCAGGTATGTCTACACTGGACCTGTGGCTGGTCTATGTCAACTGACTCAAGCTCATGGGGCTCGGGCTTAAGGGCTGTTTAATTGTAGATGTTTCTCTAATTGCGGGGCAGCCTGAGCTCTGGTACCTTATCACCACTCAGGATCCTAGAGCCTGGGCTCCAGGCCATGCGTGAGCATCTATATCTCAATGAAACAGCCCCTTAGCCCAGTCAACTGGCATGGGCCAGCTGTGAGTTTTTAATTGCAGCGTAGACATATCCAAATTGGGTTTAGCCTTCAGTTCCCCAATTGGCACAGATGGGGAGGCAGCGCTAAGCACATTTCTGCTCTCCCTATACTAGGCCAGTGTAGTTTACATCAGCATCGGGGTCTCAGAACTACTTTAGGTTACTTGACCTACAGCCAATCAAGCCAGCACTGTGCCACCTGAGGATTTCTTAGTGGTAGAGAGAATCCTCAGCTGCCCCTTTAGGGCAGCATTCTGTTTCTTTGCTATTCCTCAGGGCAGCGAGAACTGACATGAAGGATTGAGCCATCTGAATGAGTTGTGCCTGGAGCTATCTGTGGACATGAAATCATGAGTCAACACAGAAGGCTTATCATCTGTGTTAAAGTCATTGAGCATTGACAGACTACTCTCAGGTTTTTCCAATGACACTGCAACAAGGACCTTCATCAGCTCAAATGGGAAAATGTATGCTGCCATGAGACTTCATGTAGACTAGAACCAGTCTCAATATAACTTTATCGTGGGTTTATATACTAATAACAGCATCAATGTTTTATTTACTAGTGACCTTTTGTTCTTTCTTTTCTACCACGTGCTCACCTTAATAGGAATATAATAACTGGCATACCAGATCAGACTAGTGGTATATCTAGTCCAATCTATTCTACACCAATGTTGCTCTTTGTCATATTCGGTAGCTACCAATTATCTGAATGAAAATGTAAAGCTGAAAATGTAAAGATTTCCAGATCACATTAGGTAATGGAACCATTCTTTTTTTGCAATGGGAATGGAGGGCAAATGCTTGAGTGAAGGGCAAGAGAGGGAAGGCTATAAGACCATCCACTGCCTTATCCACCATTTCCTTACTGAAGTTATTTTCTTCTTCAAACTTTTGCTCTTGCACAAAAGACAGTGTTTCCCTTCTATTTCATGTAGATCTGGGCTGAGTATGAAGTCATTTGGGGTAATTGTATCTCTCATGCATTGTCCACTTTCTCTACATTACTGTGAGATGCCTACAGGCAATACAGAACCTGCCTCTGCAGTTTCCATTGGGTGCGTCACACATTATTTCTCACTATTATGCCTAAGTAAAGCAATCTGAATGTGTTGTACTAGTGATGCTTGAGTGCACAGGCAGTATTCCTATTAGTAGTTCTATGCATACAATCTGCTGAATATGAACATAATTTTCCTAAATCTTGACCCATGTCTAAGAATACCTGTCCTTAATGGTTTAAAGTGCATTTCAGAATTAATATGTATAAACAAGGTACTGCCAAGGTTGCAAATTAAGGAATTTACATATGTAAACTAAATACTGTACACTCATTATTTACTTCTGTGTGTGCATTTTAGTGCTTCTTAACAACCTTCCCACAGATACACTGTGGGTATTAAACAGTCCTGGATGCAAGATATCTGTATGCAGCGTGAAGCACTACTAGCCTGAAGAAAAAAGCACAAAAATTACAGTGGCAGCACTTTATTTACGAGTCACTTTATAAATACTGGTTTGATTATAATGAACTTTTATGGAAGTTTTGATTATATCTAGTTACATACGGTAGCTAATTATAAACCGTTAAATTGAGGCATACTGGAAATGTTACCATTTCAAACAGTGTTCCTGTTTTAAGTACATAATTTTAATATAACAAAACTTCATAGTTAGCACTATAGCAACAACATAAGAGATTCCTCCTATTTACAGTATATTGGGAGATAATCCAACATAGTCATTGCCATATCAGCTGTAGGCTGAGAGACAACATCCTTTTCCAAATTTCACCTAAAAGCTCTGTTGTCAGAACAGCCCATGGGCTTTTCCTGGCTCTGGAAATTGAATGCAGTCCTAGCCCTATTGAAGTCAATGGGAGTTTTACCATAGACTTCAATGCGTCCAGGCTCTTACCCATAACATTTGATCCAAGCTGATCCAAAGCCCACTGATGTCAATACAAAAATGTCCATTGATCTCAGTGGGCTTTGGATTAGGCTCAAGCAGCAAGGAGGGCTGGCAGCAATCTGCATACCCTGTGTAGCATGTACTTATACCTCTTCAAAGCAATGCACACAATGAAAAGAAAATATTAAGGATCTTCAAATTGGGATCCAGGTTGTGGTTTATTTCCTAGTAGTTCTGATGTCCATAGTTTTTAACGGTTTAGGTACCACATGTTTGGAGCTGAAGAAAAAAAAATAGTTCTGGAGTTTGTTGAACTGTTTTGGGGTATAGAACACTGCCGTTAAAAGTTTATTCTCCCTGTTTTCTTTTTTATTAATGCAATAGTGGAAGTGTTAGCATTTATTGGACTCAGCCATAGACCTTAAAGGGGGATGCCAGATGTCTATCCTCTAATAGCATCACTCAATTTGCATGAGAAAGTAAAAAGAGAAACTTTTCACAAAAAGGCAGTGCTCTTAGACTGAGGGTAAGTCATAGTACCCTAGGGAGACAAATTGGGTGTTCACTCCACAGTGAGACTATTAAAAATACATGAGGATAAAATGAAATTCATTTTGTGGCATCATTTTTTAACGTAAGTTTTTACGTTTTAGAAATAGATGCAAAGAAGTACAAACAAATATAAAAATGCACACACAGAGAAACTGCTACTGCACATAGTGTAATGGAACAAATATACCCAAGATAATACATATAGAAGAAACTGATTGAATTATACAGTGTAGCTACAATGGTTTATAATTCATTTCAAGACACATATGTCCAGCCTTCTGCCATTGGCTCCACTACCATCAATGTAAGAAACACACTTTCCACAATCACTGTAGTTCAATAAATCCATCTAATTTAGGGGTTGGCAACCTTTCAGAAGTGGTGTGCCGAGTCTTCATTTATTCACTCTGATTTAAGGTTTCACATGCCAGTCATACATTTTAACGTTTTTAGAAGGTCTCTTTTTATAAGTCTATAATATATAACTAAACTATTGTTGTATGTAAAGTAAATAAGGTTTTTAAAATGTTTAAGAAGCTTCATTTAAAATTAAATTAAAATGCACAGCCCCCTGGACCGGTGGCCAAGACCCGGGCAGTGTGAGTGCCACTGAAAATCAGCTCACATGCCGCGTTTGGCACATGTGCCATAGGTTGCCTACCCCTGATCTAATTCAATCCATGGACAGACCTATGAATGACTGTTTGCTGAAACACAGTCATTGTAGCCATCTGCTGCTATCATGAAATCCCATGCTATTATAATAGAAAATCAGTAGTGAACTGAAGTGATACCTGGATTAATTTGACTTGAGACCCAATATTTGGTCACTGAGTAAAACAGTTGCCTAACAGTTGCCTTTATCCTCACGCACAATTATTTCAAATTTGGTGACAATATATACCTCCAGACCAGTGGCACCACTATGGGCACCCGCATGGCCCCACAATATGCCAACATTTTTATGGCTGACCTGGAACAACTCTTCCTCAGCTCTTGTCCACTCATGCCCCTTCTCTACCTACACTATATTGACGACATCTTCATCATCTGGACCCATGGGAAGGAGACCCTGGAAGAATTCCACCATGATTTCAACAGCTTCCACCCCACCATCAACCTCAGCCTGGACCAATCTACCCGGGAGGTCCACTTCCTAGACACCACCGTACAAATAAGCGATGGCCACATTAATATCACCCTATACTGAAAATCCACTGACCGCTACGCCTACCTTCATGCCTCCAGCTTCCACCCCGGTCACACCACACGATCCATCGTCTACAGCCAAGCACTGAGGTACAATCGCATCTGCTCCAACCCCTCAGACAGAGACCAACACCTACAAGATCTTCACCAAGCATTCTCAAAACTACGATACCCACACAAGGAAATAAAGAAACAAATCAACAGAGCCAGATGTGTACCCAGAAGCCTCCTGCTACAAGACAGGCCCAGAAGAGAAACCAACAGAACTCCACTGGCCATCACCTACAGTCCTCAGCTTAAACCTCTCCAACGCATCATCAGTGATCTACAACCCATCCTGGACAATGATCCCTCACTTTCACAGACCTTGGAAGGCAGGCCAGTCCTCGCCCACAGACAACCTGCCAACCTTAAGCATATTCTCACCAGCAACCACGCACCGCACCATAACAACTCTAACTCAGGGACCAACCCATGCAACAAACCTCAATGCCAACTCTGCCCACATATGTACACCAGCAACACCATCACAGGACCTAACCAGATCAGCTACAACATCACCGGCTCATTCACCTGCACGTCCACCAATGTTATATATGCCATCATATGCCAGCAATGCCCCTCTGCTATGTACATTGGCCAAACTGGACAATCACTACGCAAGAGGATAAATGGACACAAGTCAGATATCAGGAATGGCAATATACAAAAACCTGTAGGAGAACACTTCAACCTCCCTGGCCACACAATAGCAGATGTAAAGGTAGCCATCTTACAGCAAAAAAACTTCAGGACCAGACTCCAAAGAGAAACTGCTGAGCTCCAGTTCATTTGCAAATTTGACACCATCAGATCAGGATTAAACAAAGACTGTGAATGGCTATCCAACTACAGAAGCAGTTTCTCCTCCCTTGGTGTTCATACCTCAACTGCTAGCAGACCACCTCACCCTCCCTGATTGAACTAACCTTGTTATCTCCATACTGATTTATACCTGCCTCTGGAGATTTCCATTACTTGCATCTGAAGAAGTGAGGTTCTTACCCACGAAAGCTTATGCTCCCAATACCTCTGTTAGTCTCAAAGGTGCCACAGGACCCTCTGTTGCTTTTTACAGATTCAGACTAACACGGCTACCCCTCTGACAGTTGCCTAAGATGCTTGTTGAGATTTTCTCCTTACTAAAGTTATTATGTTGATAATATGGTCATGTTTTTTCTATAACTCTATGTTCAAAAGCTTTCTTAATGGCTATCATCATCTTTATCATTTATATTCACTTATTAGTCTATCTTTGACCTGTTTGACCTTGAATTGCCTTGAAGCTGACTTCTTATATACAGCTGAACAGGATTTAACTGTACTAAGGTCTGTGACCTCAATAAATAAATAAGAAAACTTATTACTATTACTGAAACAAAGTAATTCCCGAAGTCTTAACAAAACCCAGTTGGGAACAAGTGTTCCAGTAAGACTTGCTGCATACTCATAGCATTAGTTTTATAGTAAGAATGGGTCTGGTGCACTATCAGCATATCTTTTGAGAAGCTAACATTAATGCCATGTTTGCATCTATTTCTTTGTAGCTGGTTACCATTTGTGTTTTGCTTATATGGGATTATGACTGTAGATCTATTTAGCTTAGATGGGATAATACAGATAATTAACTATTCAAGGAGAGTTCCCTACATGTACCTCATTCTCATTTATACTGTAGTTTAGTGATCAGCTCTAAGAATGATGTACCCTATTGCACTGTTAATGTAATTCATATGGCATTACAGGGGAATCTTTTGTGTGTGTTTTCTGAACTTGGAGCATTATTATCTGTATGTTAATTTGTGCAATGTATTTACTGGGGTACTTTCCATGTGTGAAACTCCCATTGATTTTGCCTGAAGTTCTGTGCAGAGGTGGGTCTTATGAGCTATATCTTATGGATTGGTGATACCTTCCCAAAGACTTTGGGTGCATTCCACATACATGTATAAGTCAGTGAGAGTTATGTGAATTCATCACATCAAAGGAGGAGATCAGCAGCCTGTCATGACCCATAGGCCTCAAATCCAGTTCCGCAGGAGCAGCCATGCTTCAGCCTTCCGCTTGGCAGCCTGCTAACAACTGCTTACCCAGAACCATGAAGCCCAGCCCCAGTTCAAGGCTCAGCCCTAATGTCCTATTGGCAGAGTCCCAGCACATCTGATTGTCCTGCTGGATTATTTAAGCTAGCAGCAGGAACAGGAAGCTGTCTGAACAATTCGGATCCACGGTGCTTTGTGCTCTTGCTCCCTTGGCTTGATGTCCTGGCATCCAAATCCAGCTAGACTCTTGGCATATGACTCGTAGTTCTGATCTCAAATTTGTCTCCTACCTCTGACCCCCTGGTATGCCGATACGGCCTGACTCTGGTTTCTGACTCATGGTTCTGATCTGAAGTTTCTCTCCTGCTTCTGGTCTCCCAATATCCTGCCCAGCTGACTCTTGCCTCCTGTCTCATGGCTATGGACCCAGGCTCTGACCACTAAGTCTGGCTGCCTATGACCCGGCTATGACACAGCCTTATTTGTAATTTTTTTTCTAGCATTTCAAAGCTGCCACAGAAGTCCATGTAATCCTTGTGAGAAGCTGTTCATTTCACGAGACATCATTGCTGTCATCATAGTCTCATCCTTTTCCATATACAAGTTGTTCTAGTTCAACCCTACTCAACAGTTCACATTCGTGCCCACAATGTACTTAGGAAACCTTTTAGACCCTCTAAGAAATGTATAGTTCTCGCAACTATACAATTTTTTTCTTTTTCTTTTATAAAAGAATATGATAGAGATAGGAAGCTTTTTGTTTGAAGAAAATTTGTGAACCTGAATTGCAGAGTTTTGTGGGGAACATGAGAGAAAAATTACTTGCCCTTTAAATCAAGTTCATGAATATAGAATATAAAAATTCTGAGTCAACCCTGCTCCCCTTGATTTCAATGAGAGTAGGATCAATCTCCCTATCTGTAATAGGGAATATGGAATCACTCTAATATTTAAATCAAGCTATATAACTGATATATACAGTGCTTGCCACCAAAATCCATCACTTGAAAAAGTATATAATAGTTATTTCCCATTATAAGTATAGGAGGAAACTGCTGTATTTCTTCAACTACATTGGGTAGTAAGTACTAGGGAAATGTTGACTCTTAAGTGGTGACCAGATTAGTGTATCCAAAATTTTTAAAACTTGAATACTGATAGTGAAGAAACATAATCAAAGACTAACACTAAGAAGTCTAAGTATGTGTCTTTATTTTCAAAGGTTTTGACCTTATTGATTTGAAAACCAGGCCACTTAAATACATAAGGATGGATTTATATGCCTAAATTTAGGCATCCACATTTGACCTTTTGGGCCTCTTTAATATAAAGTGCCCTTTGAATCTGATGAAGACTGTAAAGTTGGTCTTGTTGATATATTATCAGGAGAATTGCTTCATGTTGGAATTGAACCTGAATGTTCCGCACCAACAGAATGATATTGAAAGAAACTGAAATTAATTCACATCTCATTCATATAATGGATGAGGTGTGAACCAAGTTCATGTATTGTTGACAATTTGGAGAAGTTCATTTTCTGGCAATGTGTCAGAATATTTGGTACAATACTTCATAAAACAAGCTTCCTTTTTCTTCCTTTGCTGGTGCAGAATAGTTGAAATAGGTTGTCAAAACAAATATGTTTCAATAAGGTATTAGTATGCAAAGCTTTTAAGACTGGCAAATTGTCTTTTTCTCCCATCCCAGTGACACATTAACTTTATGAAGACTTCCATATAGGAGAAAGAGGGACTGAGAAAATAGTGGAGTGCCTATGGAGGATAGCATTGTAAACTCTTATTAGTGTGAGAATCTTTTCCTTTACTTCCATGAGCCTTGGATCAGGCCCCCGTTTGGAAAATCCTCTGTCACCAAAGCATTACCTGTACATGTATGTATGTATCTAAATTATATGTTATTTCAAACTTTAAAAAACTATCCTCTCCAGTAATCTCCAAATTCTCTTTCAATTTCATCAGATGGGACATTGTCCAGTCTACATTAGTAGATTGTACAATGGAAATTAAAGCACAGCGTCCAATCACAGTATTTAAAAATATTTTCAAAACTATATTTGATTTATGATATTAGAGAGAAAAAACATGTTGTAGAGTCCATACATTTAATCTAGCTGGCTTCATTAGAAAATATATATAGTGTTTTCTGCAGAATTTCAAATCTGATCCTGCCAGGAGTTTTTATGAAAACAGCATTATCAGTTTTTTTTCTCATTCTGAAGAATCCTATTCACTAGATAGGATCAGCTAATTCTTTTTGTTCCCGAGCTTAGACTTAAAACATAGACTTGTCTGCTCTCAACAGATAGGAATTGTTCATGAAGTTATTTTACAGAACACCAAAAGAGATAAATTAGAAATACACATCTACAATACATGATAAAAACAATAAGGGAATACAAACTTGAGTTTAAAGACATGTTAGTAATGCATCCAATTTACTTGCAAAAGAAATGAACAAAAGATGAGTTTTCCCCCAGGAGTTATTGATAAACATATTGTGTTATCCCACTTTAAATCTGGCATGATTTTGCTTTACTTTCATCCAATGTAAAAATGAATTCATTGGCAATGTTTTATATTTAAACAATATAGAAAAGCGCTTTACAAGTGTAAGATTGAGCACAGGGAAAGGCTAGAATAAATACTGATATTAGAACTTTCCTCTATTAATAGCAAAACATGCAGTGGAGTACAACTGATTACATGAGCCTATTGTGTGATCACTTAAGTCAGCCCATAGACAGAGATCAATGCTCTTGTCAACATGCTAATGAAAAGGGTTGATGACTTACTACTAGCCTGGGTCTTTGGGGAGATACATTTGAATATAATTAGGATACATATAATTTAGATGCATATATACAGATAATTCTTTGATGACACAAGATTTTCCAAACTGGGTCCTGATCCAAGGCCCATGGAAGTAAATGAAAGTCCTTCTGCATGGGAGAGCACAGAAATTCTCCCTCCATTACAGTAGTAGTAAAGAAATGGGGGCAGTACAAAGCAGGGAGAAGAGGGCATGGGCCATCCCTCTTCTGCTTTGTTCACAGGAGAGGGCTGAGGCACTAGTGGAATAAGCTTCAACCTGTCAAGCCTTGTTGCAGCAGGTGTGCTTGTCCTCCATATTGGGCAGCTCTAGTTGCTCCTCGTGCTTCCCCTAGGGGTGGTTCGGCCCCATACTGCCCCAACACTAGCTGTGCACATAGGGAATGATCTTTTTGGCACTAAGCAGCTTCAACTCTCATTGGACTCAGTATTCTAAATAGAGAAAAGTTCAGATAATACTGCAACCGCTCAGGCAATATTATCTATTTATCTAAAGTAAAGCTAGCATATGTTTTTAAAGTGACTATTGTAAAACTTTTATTAAGATTTTTTTCAGTAAAAATATGAAAAAATAATGAGAGATATAATTTAATAATAATAGCAATAATGATGATGATGATGATTACAGAAATATTTACTTCTACATCTGGTCATGAAATTTTCAGTGACAAATATTTTCAGAGAAAAATGTGTGTATGTGTGTGTGTAGGAGGAATGTAATATATTTTATTTTTTTTAAAAACACACCATCACCTTTTCCTCCTGTCTCTATTCATTATCATGGTATGTAAGTGATATCACCTTAATTCAGAAAGTTATTGAAATTAATGGTGCTACTCACATTAACATCAGACATATCATTAAATTGGAGCCTATATAAATATGCTTATATTCAAACCAAAGACTTCAGTGCTCTCTTCTAATAAAGGTGGAGGGTGGGGAGGGGACAAAAAACAAAGAAACAAAAACAAAACCACAACAACAATGACATTTCCCCAACCCCCATGAGCAAACCAATAACAATAAACTAAACTAGTGAAAAAGGTAACTTAAAGGGAGTGAAGGTGATTAATTTGAAGATTATGAAGACTTAAAAAAGAAAACATTCATGGAATGAAAAATATTTTAAAATGTATTTAAAGTAATCCAAAGAGTTTTCAATACATTATATGGCAATTATATGGCACTATGTGAATTCTGATTTGCAAAAGATATTTTTATTCAGTTTTATTCTCCTCTGTTATGCAAGACCCGTAAGAAACAGTGACTGGATTTTATAAGTAATATTGACATCCAGAGCCAAACAAGTTCTCAGTTTTTATTATCTCAACACCCGCAGAGTGGGGAGGGGAGGAAAGAGTCATGGGGTATATCATCCTTGCTTTGCTGTTGGGGAGACTAACAGTAGAACACTCTGGTGGTTAAAAGTTCTGATTTCCTAAGGATACTTTTAAATGTAGCTGACAGAAAAACACAGACTGAAAAACAAAAACAAAAAAAACCCCTCTTTTATCCAGAACATCTCAATACATCATACATTAAAATATGCTAATTAACCACGTGTTTTCACGAAAGAAAATCTATTTTTAATGTAAAAGCCCTTCAACATGAAGACAAATTCATCAGCAAGAAAAAATGAACGTTTAAGGTTAAGTTGAATCAATGAGTTATGGCCTCTGGAGGCTGAGATTTAAATTTGGCCTTGGGCTAGGAAGGAAATGGATTTGGTGGCTTTATTTTAGTCCTCAATAGATACTGGACCTTAACATAAGACAAACTTTACTCAACTTGGCAGCGGTCAGCTATGATTAACAAATGGGACAGGTGAATCGGTTCAATTTTCAGAGGCGTGATTTAACAATATATGTTTATTATTTCATTATACCCAGAAAAGACCAAAGTCCCATAATCCAAAAATGAAATAGATTTTCATAATCAAGAGTTGTGAAAGTCAATGCATTGTTTCCTTTTTTCAAAATACATTACCTTATGATTTATACTAACTGAAGTATGGCCTATGATGGAAAAAGGACCACAAGAGTAAGAATAAATGTAATATCATACCACTATATTTCACTGAGATCATGTGCGTTCAATTAATTCATATAGACGTAGTAGAAAACTGTGTAAAACAACAGTTTTCATTTCTAACATATAGTTCTGTCTCACTATTCTCTTAAGATTATTGGTTTCTATATGAACTCTGCTGCTGATTAACTGATAAATCTACATGTGAAACATGGGTTTCCATGCGAATGTTTTTTGTTTGTTTGTTTCTTGGTTTAGTTTTGTTACTGACTGGTGCCTTGGTTTTTATAATGCAACACACAATGTGTAAAGCACATTATGTTATTTCTTACAAAACTACATTCTGAATGATATGTTCTTTGCTTCAGCTAATCAGAAAACTAACTGATTGTCTATAACTACTGGTTTTCTTTTTCTTTTTTTTTAAAGGCCCAGGGAATGAACACTGAACAGGCGCCAGTCAGCAGCTCTGTTCTTATCCCACATCAGTGCTCTTGAGAGAGAGTGTCTAGGATATAGGCTATGAAGCTATGCTACAATCCTAAAACAAAGAAGATGCACTGTGGCTGGAAGTGTAAACAGATATCCATTCATTTCCTTTATTGCCCATTGCAGGAAGATAACCTGGCATGCTTACATCCCTTCTCCCATTCCACATTATAGGCAATCACCTGCCCTAATTGCTGGGCTTCAGGTAGCTTTGGTGCTTGGCACATATGGACAATATCTCTGTGTGTTGTAGCGCCTCTATGAAAGGGAGTGGGACCTGACTGTGGGTATGTCTACACTATGAAATTAGGTCCATTTTATAGAAGTTGATCTTTAGAAAGCAATTGGGTGTGTCCCCACTAAGCGCATTAAGTCGGCGGAGTGCGTCCTCTATACCATGGCTAGCATCGACTCACGGAGCAGTGCACAGTCCCCACAGTCTCTGCTGCCCATTGGAATTCTGGGTTAAGCTCCCAACGCCTGATGGGGCAAAAACATTGTTGCAGGTGGTTTTGGGTACATGTCGTCAGTCTCCCCTCTCTCCCTCCCTCCGTGAAAGCAACGGCAACCAATCATTTTGCGCCTTTTTTCCTGGGTTACCCCTGCAGACGCTATAGCACAGCAAGCATAGAGCCTGCTCAGCTCACCACTGCTGTTGTGAGCATAGTAAAAACCTTGCACATTATCCTGCAGTATGTGCAGAACCTGGCTAGGAGCCGCCAGCACAAGGACGATTGTGAGGAGGACATGGACACAGACGTTTCTGAAAGCACAGGCTGTGGCAATTGGGACATCATGGTGGCAGTGGGGCAGGCTGATACAGTGGAATGCTGATTCTGGACCAGGCAAACAAGCACAGACTGGTGGGACCACATAGTGTTGCAGGTATGGGATGATTCCCAGTGGCTGCGAAACTTTCACATGCATAAGGCCACTTTCCTGGAACTTTGTGAGTTGCTTTTCCCTGCCCTGAAGTGCACAAATACCAAGATGAGAGCTGACCTGACAGTTGAGAAGCGAGTGGCAATAGCCCTGTGGAAGCTTGCAATGCCTGACTGCTATGGGTCAGTAGGGAATCAATTTGGAGTGGGCAAATTTACCATGGGGGCTGCTATGATCCAAGTAGCAATCACTAGCCTTCTGCTAGCAAGGGTAGTGACTCTGGGAAATGTGCAGGTCATAGTGGATGGCTTTGCTGCAATGGGGTTTTCTAACTGTGGTGGGGCGATAGATGGAACATGTATCCCTATCTTGGCACTGGACGACCTTGCCAACCAGTATGTGAACTGCAAGTGGTACTTCTCAATGGTGCTGCAAGCAGTGGTGGATAACAAGGGATGTTTCACCAACAGTGATAGATGGAACACGTATCCCTATCTTGGCACTGGACGACCTTGCCAACCAGTATGTGAACTGCAAGTGGTACTTCTCAATGGTGCTGCAAGCAGTGGTGGATAACAAGGGATGTTTCACCAACATCAACATGGGATGGTCGGGAAAGGTGCATGACGCTCGCATCTTTAGGAACTCCGGGCTGTTTGAACAGCTGCAAGAAGGGACTTACTTCTCAGACCAGAAAATTACTGTTGGGGATGCTGAAATGCCAATAGTTATCCTTGGAGACCCAGCCTACCCTTTGCTCCCATGCCTCATGAATCCATACACAGGCAGCCTGGACAGTAGTAAGGAGCAGTTCAACTATAGGCTGAGCAAGTGCAGAACGGTGGTAGAATGTGCCTTTGGATGTTTAAAAGCTCGCTGGCGCTGTCTGCTAACTAGGTTAGACCTCAGTGCAACCAATATTCCCATTGTTATTGCTGCTTGCTGTGTGCTCTATAATATCTGTGAAAGTAAGGGGGAGATGTTTATGGCATGGTGGGAGGTTGAGGCAAATTGCCTGGTGGCCGATTTTGAGCAGCCAGACACCAGGGCAATTAGAAGAGCACAGCTAGGCACGCTGCGCATCAGAGAGGCTTTGAAAACCAGTTTAATGACTGGCCAGGCTACGGTGTGACAGTTGTGTGTGTTTCTCCTTGATGCAAACCCACCCCCTATGTTGATTTTAATTCCCTGTAAGCCAACCACCCTCCCCCCTTTGAGCACAACTGGCAAAGGAAATAAAGTCACTGTTGTTTTTAAACCATGCATTCTTTCTTTATTAATTAAAAAAAAGTGAGATAACTGACAAGGTAGCCCAGGTGATGTAGGGGAGGGGGGGAGGAAGGAAGCACAAGGCCACATTGCTTATTGTAGCCACACTACAAATCAAAACTGTTTGAATGACAATCTTCTGTTGCTTGGGCCATCCTCTGGAGTGGAGTGGCTGAGTGCCTGGAGGCTCCCTCACTGCATTCTTGGGCATCTGGGTGAGGAGGATATGGAACTTGGGGAGGAGGGCAGGTGGTTATATAGTGGGTGCAGCGGCAGTCTGTGCTCTTGTTGCCTTTCCTGCAGCTCCACCAGATGCTTGGCATGTCCGTTTGCTCCCCCATTAGCCTCGGCATCACCTCCTGCCTCTTCTCATCATGCTCACTGTATGCTTTCCTGGCCTCTGTCACTGTATGCCTCCATGGCTTCAGCTATGCCCACCAGTGCGGGAGGACTGCATGAGCTCAGAAAACATGTCATCACAAGTGCGTTTTTTTTCCCCTTCTAATCTACAAAATCCTCTGGGATGGAGATGATAGGGGGAGCGTAGAAACATTTTCACCTGCGGGAGGATAAAAAGGGAGAGTAGAATTTAAGAAGATATATTTCTGAGAACAAAAGGGAGACTCTTTCACCATGAATCAAGCATTTACAGCAGACAGCATATGTGCTTTAGGTATAAGGTTGCATTTTGCCTTTTATACTGAGTGCCTGCCAGTATGGTGACACATCACATTTGGCTGGTCAACCGAATTCAGTTTCCAGGCAGCCATGGTAAGCCAAAGGGTAAGCGGGGTTGGTTTCTTCTGCCTTCATAACATGTGGGAATGGTTTCAAACTGCAGTGCCCTCCTTTCCCATAGCAAGCAATGCCGGTTGGATTTGCCATTTAAAAGGAGGGGCTGCGGTTTTCGGGTGGATGTGCAGCACACCCCTCCCCACACCCCACCACGTGGCTATTCTCTGGGATGATCCCTTTTAGCCAAGCGCAAACAGCCCAGCATGAACGGGGTCCTTTTACTGTTCCTTTACAAAAATTCCCCTATTTCAACCAGATGACCATGAATGATATCACTCTCCTAAGGCTAACACAGAAAGATATAGACTGAATGTTGCTTGAATGTGACCAAAACCCAGGACCATTCACTGCCATGCTTTGTGCTGCAATGATTCCAGACTACTTGCTACTGGCTTGGCGTGGTAAAGTGTTCTCCGTAGAGGACGAAATAAGGCAGCCCTCCCCAGAAACCTTCTGCAAAGGCTTTCAGAGTACCTGCAGGAGAGCTTCATGAAGATGTACCTGGGGGATTCCTGCTCCATCCCCAGACACATTTTCAGAATTTTCCAGTAGCTGTACTGGCCGCGAATGCATCCCAAGTCTTCAGGGGAAATCAAACATTAAACACAATTGCTTTTAAACCCTGTAGTGTAGTTACAAATGTGCACTCACCAGAGGTGCCTTCTCCGGCTTCAGGGCCCGGGAACCCGCCTTGGGAGGGTCTTGGCTCCATGATGATGAAAAGCTCCTGGCTGCCAGGGAGAACAGATTCTCCACTTGCCTGCTGTGCATTCTCCTCCTCCTCCTCCTCTTCCTCATCCACAAAATCCTTCTCCCTGTTGCATGCAACTCCATGCACTCTACTCCACTCCCTCCAGTGGTGGGGTAGTGGTAGGGTCCTCCCCTAGAATGCCATGCAGCTGATCATAGAAGGGAAATATATGGGGCTCTGACCCAGAGTGACTGTTTTCCTCCTTTGTCTTTTGGTAGGCTTGCCTGAGCTCATTCACTTTCACATGGCATTGCAGTTTGTCTCTGTTGTAGCCTCTCTCCACCATGTCCTATGCGATTTTGGTATATATATTAACGTTTATTCTTTTTGATCAGAGTTCCATCTGCACAGATTCTTCTCCCCATACAGCAATCAGATCCATGTCTCCCATTCAATCCATGCTGTAGCTCGTTTGCGATTCTGGGATTGCATGGTCACCTGTGCTGCTGAGCTTGCCACGCTGACCAAACAGGAAACGAAAATCAAAATTTCCTGGGGCTTTTCCTGTGTACCTGGCTAGTGTATCGGAGTTAAAAGTTCTTTCCAGAGTGGTCACATTGGAGCACTCTGGGATAGCTTCTGGAGGCCAATACTGTCAAATTGCGTCTGCACTATCCCAAATTCAACCCAGCAAGGTCGATTTCAGTGCTACTCCCCTCGCCCTGGAGGAGTACAGATGTCAATTTTAAGAGCCCTTTATGTCGATGGAACGGGGTTGGTTGTGTAGAAGGATTGCTTATAAAATCGACCTAATGCGGCTAAATTTGCCCTAATCACGTAGTGTAGCCCAGGGCTGTGTCTTTTTTTACTGGGTGCTGCAGGAGCAGCTACCAAGATCAGTGTATTACGAGATACAGGACATGTTTGTGGGAGATAAGGCAACATGGATTAGTCCATGTATATAATGACTGATCATTGATTCATCCTCTGTCTGGGCACAGGTGACCATGGCAGTCATCTCCTGGACACAGATGACAACACAGAGAAATTGGAGGGTTGCTGGCTTTTCCACCTTGTGGCTCACTTGTATGTACCTGCTACTGTAAACTAACTGGAGTGAAACTTCATACTTCTACAAGTGAGTGCATTTCCCTAGCTGGAAAAGTGCTGGTCCAGGTAATTTATAGGGTGCAATTGCCGAAAATTCTATATTTGTTGCTATGAGATGAGTGTCTTTCAACATATGGGGTGAAATTGGCTGCAAGAATAAAAACAGAACTGACAGAGAAAGTTTGCCTTGAAATTTAATCCCTACAGTCCTGTTCACGATCTTTAACTCAAACTATAGTGCTAAATCTGCCCAGTGCAATCTATCTTGATTTGTCACTTGATCAATAGCAGCAAGTCAGTGCTATGGTACAATGCAGTTCAGGCTGGTAGACAGGCACCAATTGAAGCAATGCAATTATTATAAATTAATTACCTTTATTGCAACATCTGCTTTGCAAAACATGAATGAGTATGGAAATTATGTTTTATAAGTTATCTGCATTAGACATAATTGACTTAATTATGAATATTTTTACATTTTTATTAATATAATTATAAAACATGACACACAACTGAATAATGCCCTGCCAATATTGAAGATGTTAAGCAATTTACTTAGAATCTTTTTTTGTTCTTTCCTGGACTAAAATGAAACAAAACTGCTTAACATGATCTATATGCAGCCCAGATACCATGGCATAAATCTCCTGTGGTAGAATAAAGCATAACAACACCATACTAAATCTGATTCTATTGAAATTTTGCTCACTCCTTAACTCCAAAAATGGAATAACCATTTATTTATGTCACTTGTTGTTTGAAGAGGAATATTTTATGCTTTCCTTACTGGAGAATAGTAATTCTATCTTATCTGTTTAATTAGTTTATTTCACCATTTCTTTTTCAAATCCAAAAAGCCATAAAAAACCCAACAACGTATTAGGAGAAGAAGTTATGCATCCTTTATCTTTATAGTTATCACTTAAAAATAAATGCTGCTACACTATTTCATATTTACTGTAAAGATAGTCTTATGAATTAAGGTGGGGTGAGGAATAAAACACCCACCTCACAAATCTATCTTTCTCTCTGATGAACGCTCTTTTCCTCCCATGGGATTTCTAGATATCTGTATGAAGTTAGAAAAGACATATATCTACAGTGCAAAACTCTTTATCCAAAATATTTCTGGGAACCAGAATCATTTAAATCAGTGGAGCTGCAGATGTACAGGGCTCAGTGAACCACTGTATGAATTACCAACTGGGGACATAAGCATGCTGCATTTGACTGTTTCATTTATTTGGGCCATGAATAGAGTAAGTAGTATCATACGCTGTATGTGTGTGTGTTTGTGTGTGTCTGTGTGTGTGTGTGTGTGAAGTACTCAAAAGTTTGGAAATGTCAATGTTACCTTAATTCAGCCTTTTGGTGTATATTATGATACAGTTGTTAATTATATTACCGAATGCTAATTTTTCCACAGGAAACCTGCCTCCAATGCGCGAGGGCACTAGAGCGTTTCAAAGAAAAGGTCACACCGAATTTTTTAACGTGGGACAAAACAACATATTTTCCCCTAATCTTTTTCTCCGAAGAGGCTGAACTTGTTTGGCTGAAATAAAAAAAAAAAATCAATCAATTTTTTAAAATCTGCTTCAAGTACACACCTGACCTGGAAAAGTTCTGCCCAAGCAGTTAAAAAGTTTGGCAACTTTATAAGCAACTACAAGCAGAATCTTATCATGGGAAGTAGGGGGAAGCTGAACAAAAGACGGCACTACTTGCCCCACCTATAAAGTCTGTATTCATATGTGTGTGTGTGTGTGTGTGTGAGAGAGAGAGTGAGAGAGAGAGAGAGAAAGAGAGAGAGTAATCCTGGCCCTAATGAAGTCAGTCATTTGCTTTTAACTTAAGCAGAACCCAGATCCTAAGTCTATAAATATTATCAACAAGACATCTTAATTGTTTAATAATGTGTTTCCCTGTTTAGGGTCTGGTGAATAGCCCACTGAAGTCAATGTATACACTCCCTTTGAGATCAGGCCATTAGCAAATAAATAAGTAAGAGTTGGTGACCCCATAGTACCAACTGTATTAAACAAAATCTGTTCTATTTTACATATGGATCTTAATTGCTTAAGAGAATTTATAACTTATTCTTTTCTTTGAGCTAATCTATAAAGTTAGAAGTTTCAAACTTGATTTCATTCAGAGTTGGTCTTGGAATACTAAATTTTCACTGAAGTTTCAGTCCACCATCTACTTGTGTGTGCACTTTTCCCAAAGAAATCATGAATTTTAACCACATGTTTAATTTTAAGTGCATGCTTAAATGTTTTCCTGAAAAGGGATTTAAATACGTGTTTAAATACGTTCCTGGGTCAGGCTATAGGGAAAATGAATATTGGGAAGGCAGCACATGGCAGACAGAGCTAAGAACACTGAATGGAACAATTCCATTCATTTTTAGTTCTATTTCATGTTCATAGTAACCTATCAAGGCTGGATGTTTTTCGAAAAGATATGCTCTAGGAATTATTTTGGGGAAGTTCTATGGCCTGTGTTATAAAGGAGGTCAGACTAGATGATCACAATGGTACCTTCTGACCTTTGAATCTGTCACAGTAAACACTGTTTTGGGAAACAAGCTATTGTAGTGAACCTAGGGTGGAAGAATTTGTAAAAGAAAATTCTATAAAGTATGTAATTTTGGCCTGAAATTGATGCACACATCCTACAGTAGCTCACTCACAGATTGGTTGCACCTCAAGGATGTTAAATGAACAAACTAAATGAATTTGCTGTCTCTTACATGCGCTACAGTCTCAATTACCTCTTTTTTCTTGTTGTATGTGAAATATTTTTTATATATCTTAGCCTGTTGTTGCAAACTCACTGTCTTTCTTTGCATATTCTTTTCTGTTCTTTCTTGTACTTTGTTCTATAATCATTCTAGTCCTCCATTGTCCCTGACATTTAATACATTGCATCTGCCTCTTTCTTACTCTTGATTACTTTTGGCATTTCCTTCCATATTCACATTTTTGTTGCTGTTTTTTTACCTATGATATATTCATAACAAGATGACACACATAACCCTTGGCATAATATTCATTTTCTTTTGAACACTTTACATTTCCCTGTGTCCTTCCTCTCTATCCCATTCAATTTCAATCAATACTGTGCTCTGTAACCTGTTCTTCCAAAAATATACTTTCTGCTGATGGTTGCAAAGTTATTTTGCTGAACTTTATTGGCAAAGTTTTCAAAATCATGTAGCAAAATGTGCATGGAAAAGAATGTGAAAGTAAATAGGTAACAGCATGCACAAAATATGTATCTAATGCATAATAGATAATTGTATGTAAAAATCACCTGCTTGTATATATGTACTTTATTTGTGTGAACAGCTGCATATTTTGCATGCATAATTACTTTTTTCTGGCTCTGGGCATATACGTTGTGAGGCTAGTCCAGGTGCAGAATTTTGAAAATCTTTATGCCCAGGCAGCTGACCAGGTTATATTTTAAAAAGGAACAAGCAAACAAAAAGAAATGTAATTGATGTTATGATTTCCAACAAGATTTGAAATGATTATTTTCTTTAAAAAAATATTATTCTTCCCATAGTATACAGAATATCTAGAATCATGCAAATATTGATTTAACTTTAGTTCATTATTTAAGGCAACTGGCAGGTTTTTAAGGATTGCCAGTGTATCATGTTAAGGAGAAATTTAAGGAGAAATACTGAGGAGACCTAACTTGTGTTCTTTCCACTCTTGTTTGATCTAAAAGGCTGGGATTGTTATATGGTTCTATGAAAGGCAACAGAGTGATGATCTCTGATTTGACAGGAATATGAAAGACTCATCAGAAAATCATCCCTCAGTACTGCGTTAAAAATCTTCTATATCAAACTGTGCTGCTTCGGGAGGAGATATTATTGTAAAAGGAGATGCAATGAGACTGGAGTGTCAATCATGGGTATATATGAATTCAGACTGGGTTTGGTCATTCTTGTCTAGAAATATGTCTTAAAAGGATAATCATATACGCTGTCTAAACTAGTTTGATAAAAACTGACTTAAAAAAAATTGGTCCAAGTGAGAAAAGAGGTAAAGTAAATAAAAACTTCATTTCTGGCTTAATTATACTTATTTAAAATCAGATTTCTTATTAGCTGAAAGATGCAACTCTTTAGATCAATGAGGAACCCCTAGATAAATTTGGTCCTAATTTTTATCAGCAACTTACAGCTCAGGCCCTATTTGATGTTCTTTTACTTTGCAAACTGCTACGTGGCCATATACACTAGATGACATTCTCTTTAACCATTTAGAGTTTTGTTAACCACCCCCTCCACAAACACACCTGAATCTCTGTACATATAGCTAGGATCACTGCTACTCTGTCATCCATGGTCTCAAAACTGAAAACTCACTTATTATAATTTTTTTTTTGAGGAGGTGTGTATAATTTGCAGTGCAGACTGTATAGTGAAATTAGCGTCTATCTTCAGTTGTTTCATGAGGTACTCCATAAAAGATTAAGTTTTTAATAAAACGTGCCTTTTATGTCTATGTCCTTATTTTCCACACTTACCAAACCTATGTAATTGGCAAGGTTTAGCACTGTTGATGTGTTTACTTAACCTGATTTCCACCTTTGTTGTACGTTTTAGTCAAACAAAACTTTGAGTTTTGAGATCAGCAAGAAGATTACCATTTCTAAAATTAAAACTCAAATACAATATTCCCTCAGACCAATAGAATAACAACTTAAAATGGGTTTTGGAAGCAGAATCAATCATTCTAATTTGGCTGTAAAAGGAAAGTCTTTATAGCTTAAAGTTATCTCAGTTAGAGCATGACCCTTTCAGTTCATATGTTTACAGTGGGTTTGCCCAACATCTTTCAGAAAGTTTAAGCTATTGAGTCTGATCCTAGATATGAAAAGGCAATAACATGACAAATGTAAAAATAGATAATAGAGGCATTTCATCATAGTGCACTGCTGAAGATCATGATTTTTAATACAAATCATTATTCATTCAATTGCACTATTCAGGTGAGTATGTGCTACTCAACCTAATAAGGGGTGTAGAATTTTTCAAGTAACATATTGAAAAGGTTTTATTCAGTATTGGCCTGAAAGTCAACATTACTTGATGATCACACTTATCAAGCCCTGGTTCTTGAAATCCTACTTATTATGCTCTAATAAATTTGTTAGTCTCTAAGGTGCCACAAGTACTCCTGTTCTTCTTTTTGCGGATACAGACTAACACGGCTGCTACTCTGATACTTATCACAGAAAGACAAACTGGCCTTAGGTGTTGTGACGCTGAATATTTCAATACCCAACTCTGAAGCACCTAGAATCACAGGAAGAACACAGAGATCCACAAAGGCTGAGTCAGGTATTTAGGTTCCCTGTACAATGAGCAGGGAGAAACAGGTGCCTTAGGATGTGATCCACAAAACACATCACACTAATGTGGATCTGCCTAAGCTAGCCAATAGGAGATACTGCTGACAGGAGCGGCACATGCTAAGCATGCTGCTTTCATGCATAGGTGCCTACGTCTGGAGCAGGGAGACGCCTCTCTCTACTTGCAATCCACAAGCCAGGGGAAGCTAGGCTTTCCTCCACCTAACTCACGTGTGAGGCCCAGTTGGGTAGGCATGCTCATAGGCCACTGAATGCCATGCAAATTGGGTGCAGGAGTGGAAGAAAGGAGGCCAACCACCTTCTCTACTAACCTTTAGCCCAGTGCCCAGGATATTCAGCTGGGATGTGAGAGACACCTGGTTCAAGTTCTCCCTTTGTGTGGGGGAGAGGAGGAATCTGCCATCACTCAAATGAGTGCTCTAACCACTGGACTAAAGATCAATTTCCACTCACTTAATATTTCATTATTCAATTATTTATCCACAGTGCAACAGCTTCAAAAGGAGAAACTGACAAAATTGCACATTAGAATATCCCAGGGATCGGCAACCTTTGGGATGCGGCCCATCAGGGAAATCTGCTGGCGGGCCGGGATGGTTTGTTTACCTGCAGCGTCCGCAGGTTCTGCCAGTCGCAGCTCCCACTGGCTGTGGTTTGCAGTTCCACGCCAATGGGGGCTGCGGGAAGTGGCGCGGGCTCAGGGATGTACTGGCCACCGCTTCCCGCAGCCCCCATTGGCCGGGAACAGTGAACCACAGCCATTTGTAGCTTCATTGGTCTTATCAGTGCAATGTAACAATGCTAGAGGTAGTGTCCAATGCCTCTTCACTGCTCATAAAATGACCTAGATATCTCTACATTCCTACCCCAGCAATTTAAGTCCAATGTCTTTACAGAACACATAGTAGTTACTTTTACATAGGGAATGATTTTTCAACAGAAGAGTCTATGCAATGCCTGAGAAGAAAAGATGTTCTTACAAAAACAAAGGGGATCAGGATATTATAATCCTAAATGGAACCACTGTCATGACAGAACTATAATACAAACAACCAGGCACCTTACCGTGACTATATATGGTCCTTGAACAACCTTCTAGCCTCACAAGTACATGAATAGAGCTTAGCATACAAAACAGATGGCTGGAAAAAAGCTGTTATACTTTATATATGGCAAACAGAACAAAGGAAACTCAGGTCAAACTGTCCACCCCCATAGCAGCCTGGTTATTCAAGGTCTCAGGACACAATCATTTCCAGGGTAATAAAATAAGGTATTTGATATGCTCCAAAATATGTCAGTCTATTCAGATGCTACATAGGTCAACTCTCACTCATTGACAGATCTTTTACAGTATGGTGATAAAAGTGCTAGGTGCAATTTTACTGGAGCAACTCTGATGTTTATTGAGACACCATTCCTAGCCTGATAAGTGAAAATATTTGTTAAACACCTTGGGAAAGATCACTAATGTGTAAGCTGTAGAGAATGGTGCTTCGATGACCTATAACTGTACTAAGTTTTTTTACCTGATATGTTTTGATAGCCAAAGCAATCATGGGTAAAAATAACATTTTCTATTATTTATTAGTTTTATCATTTATATTATCACCCTAAAAAACATGCCTTTGATGAAGTTATCAAAGGGCAAGTCCACATTACAGCACTATATTGGTGGAACTGCACTAATGCAACTGTGCCGCTGTGTCGTGTCTGGTGAAGACGCACTATGCTGACAGGGGAGAGAGCTCTCCCATTGGCATAATTACTCCACCTTGGAGAGAAGCGGAAGCTATATTGGCTGGAGAGCATCTCCCGCCAATATAGCACCAGTGTGGACAGTGCAAAACTTGTTTCATACAAGTGGTGGGCTTTTTCACACCCCTAAGCGATGTAAGTTACATTGACTTAGGCTGTAGTGTAGACCTACCCTAGTAGATCAGTCTTCAGTCCCTAGGGGAATGCAACCAGAGCTGCTCTGTGGGCTCTACCACCTGACCCAGTTGAGGTGATTTTAAATTTGTTTCTGGGTAGGGAAGTCCACTCCCAAGTCCCTCAGTGAGGCTGCCATGTTTCGCAGCTTCAGCCCAAGCCATCTCAGTGCTCTCACCCAAATCACTCTTGCCTCAGTACCAAGGGCCAGACCAGCGGCTGGCTGCTCCCTGACTAACCACTACTAGGCAACCAATGAGCCCAACTGCACTGCCTTGGAACTGATGGAGTAATCACAGTCCCTGACTGGTTGCTGGTTTAGCAACCTGCTTACATGCCTAGGCCATATCACAGCTTAGTGGCTTCTCAATGTGTGCTACACCTGTAGCTGAGTGTGTTCTTGATCCAGCCCACTTCTGTTCAGATCCCTGGCTCTGCTGCTGCCTTATGACTCTGGTTGACCCTCTGGCATCTGTCTTCTGTCCCCTTGGTACTGACCATTGGCTCATTCCTGGACTCTTCCCACCCTGGACCCTGGATTGGTAAACTGAATTCTCATTTCAACCACAGTCAGGTAGGCTACTCTCAATTGTGCAACATCTAATGTTTTATAGCTACCTCAGCATAGCTCTATAGAGAGGATCCAGAGGCATATAGGACTCTAAAGAGTCTTGACTACCAGAGAGCAGTCCCAGCCTCTTTCTTTTTTTTTTTTATTGATGAGCCAGGCTTCCCTACCCAATGTCCTGGAATGTAGACTCCCTCACCACAGGCACATTTGGTGCAGTTCTTTAGTCCTTTAATTTTCCAATAGGGACAGTAACATTTTATGTCCCCAAACTCAAAACTTAATTGTATTTTAACCAAATAGTTGCATACCTGAAATGTAAATAAGGCCTGGCCCAGTCAGTGATTTCCCCTAGCACACCACCAGAAACCAGCTTGCTCCACTGTGGAGATCCTGCCCATCTGGAGTTCTCAAGCAGCTCTGAGCTGCCCTTCTCTCTATTCACCAATGGGTGTCAACAGTAAGCTTCCTATTTTCTAGGGCTCAGGCCAGAGGGCTTACAGTTATATATGACAACTGGCATTCTTGGCCAGTATTTTGCACCTGATTTGCACTCAGTTTTCACGGGCATAAGTGAAAACAAATGGTGCAAGGTAGTGGAGAATCAGGCCTAATCTTTGGGTCTGATGCTTATGAAACTTAGGCCACTTCACACTACTATGCTATTAGAAAGGGGTCTCGGTTTAAAAAAGAATCAAACCCTTTATTCTTATTTTAAGAAGTAGTTGCAACTAGGATAGTGTTCAGTTTTCTTCACCTGTGATTCTTAGTGCTTACATTTCTTTATTTGTATAAGATATAGTAACTCCTACATGGTAGCTGGTAACATGACCAGCCATGTTCTTCTTCTAGCAACACTGAACCCTGTCTACTGCCTTTTTCAAGGTAAAAAGTCTTTGGAAATCAATTAAAGTTTTGCCACAGTACTGATTTCGGTATCACACCCAGTTATGTAAATAGGATGACTTTGGTTTATGCTATCTGAGAATCTGGCCCATCACATTCCAAACAATCTCTTTTTTTCCCTGTAGAAATTAAATACCAAGAGTTGTGTACCTTCATTTACCTTAATTTCAATCAGAAAAGTTAGTTTAATTAAAATTCTCATTGGCTTTCATCTGCTCTGACTTTAATAGGATCCTGAGGTAATACAGTATGTTGAAAATATATACGCCAAATAATTGTGATTGTATAGCTTGTCTGTGTGTGTGTATGTGCTGTGTTATGTAAAATTATCTCTTTCTAAATAAGATTATACTCTCTATAGACCTTTCCTTGTGTGCATATTAAATGAATAAATAAATGGGAGAATAGGTAACTTTGTAATTTGTACGAAAGCTTTCACTACTTTGGTGGCGTTTATACATGTGATTATTAATATTGTTTTTTCACCACCCTTTAATATACAGAACAATCTATTTTATAGTGATTTTAATTATTTATTATACTATTACTATCAAATTCATAAGGAAACTCTGACTACTTTGTACTGCTATGGTGATGCAAAGTAGCTGCAGGAACATATATTATCCATGTGCTCTTGTTGGATATGGTTAAGTCAGACCCCTCCATATATTTTATTTTCAAATACAAATTGTGAAGGATTTCATAATTTCATAAGGGTAGCTGTTTGAAACCCTATTCCAATGGTGGGCACCCTGCGGCCTCTCAGGGTAATCTGCTGGCAGGCCACCAGACTGTTTGTTTACATTTGCATTGCCACCCGCAACTCCCAGTGGCTGCAGTTCACCGTTCCCGGGCAATGGGAGATGCGGGAAGTGGCGCAGCCGTGCAAATGTAAACAAACGGTCTGGCGGGCCACCAGTGGATTACCCTGATGGGCCATGTGCGGCCCCTATTCCCTGATTCTATTAAGGGAATCATGTGGGTGGACCCAGTGAAGTCAATATGCCAAGGATCTCCAAAGGTGTTATCTTTGTACAGCTCGGACCTTAATATGAAGAAGCTTCCCTGTCTTCATAATAAATATAAAACTCATGGAATTTTAAACATGGTCATAACATATGCTGGAGTTCTAGGTCATCAAACATTGATTCTCTCAAATTGTAATGCATATTTTTTGTTTGGGAAAACGAAATTATATTATTTTTTCTTATCAGGGACATGACACTCAATTTGTGAAATCTAGTATCAGCAGATAATACTCAGGTAAAATTGGAGACGAATTAAAGAATCAGAACATATATTGTGTGCTGGTCAAGGAGGGTTTGTTTTCTTTGACAGAAGAGCAAATTAATTTCATATATGTGGTAAAATACGTTTAATCTGAAAGTATAAAGGGTATATTTTAGACTTATACATATATTCATTAAAAATATACCTGTATTGCCTGATTTGGCACTCTCTGCCAATTCTTAAATACACATTACATTATTGGTAAAATTTGCAGATGACCCAAAATTAGTGGAGGAATAAATAATAATGGGGACAGGTCAGTTATAAAGACTAGCCTAGATTGTTTGGTAAGGTGGGTTCAATTGAACAACATGTGTTTTAATACAGTCAAATGTAAGGATATCTAGGAACAAAGAATGTATCTCACATTTACAAGGCACGGACCATATCCTGGAATGTGGTGTGTCTGAAAAGGACTTGAGAATCATGGTAGATACTCAGTTGAATGTCAATTCTCCTTTCGGTGCTATAGGTAAAAGGGCTAAAAAATTGTTGGATGTAGAAGTAGGGGAATATCAATTAGGAAGAGGGATGATGTTCAGTATAAGGCATTTGTGAGACCATTACTGTAATAGTGTGTCCACACTTAAAAAAAATATGCTGAAAAACTGGAAAGAGTTCAGAAAACAGCTACAAGGACGATTGAGAGCTGGAATACCTGTTTTATATTGAGAGTCTAAAGAAGCTCAGTCTATTTGGTTTACTCAAGAGAAAGTTGAGCAGTGTTTTGATCACCGTCTGTAAATGCTTACATGGGGGAGAGATTTCCAAGAGTAGACAGTGCTATAATTTAGCAGAAAAAGACATGATAAGATCCAATGGTTTGGAAGCTGAAGCTAGACAAATTCAGATTAGAAATAAGAAGCAAAATGTAAACAGTGAGGATCATGAACTCTTGGATTTACTGTAGTGGATAGCTTTCTAAAAAATATACTATAGATCAAACAAAAGTTATGGACTTGATTCAGAGATTCCTGGGTGAGGATCTTTGGCCTGTGTTATACAGACCAGACTAGATTATCATAATGATTGGTTCTGGTCTTCATATCTATGAAAGATAGACTGCTCCTTTAAATGCCTTTCAAACATTAATCAACATACGCACCCCAACTAGCAATAAACTAGAAGCATAACACATACTAATAGACCCTATGCAACCTTGACATTGGAAAAGACATACTAAACATAACACATACTAAAGATCTCTAGGATCGCCCATCAACTAAAAACCATAATCATTTTGCGTCTCATTATACCATGTGCTATACACCTGGTACATATGTTGTACTGAAGGAATTTTTATAATAAGCATAGTACTATTGACTATATATATTTACTATTATAAAATAAAATTGCAAAGGTGTGATTTAATAAATAATTTTTCCTGAAAAGGGAAAACATTAATTTTCTCCTTTTCTTTAACATAACAATAAATTTACTTAATCAGTGTAATAAAAATATTCCATGTTAGTATCTATATATATCAGGAGTGGTAATTAGAGTATTATTAGAAATCCAGTTACTATAACCCTTTTTCTCAGACCTGTGATTGATTTGTCCAGGCCAGGTTAAAATAACTTCCTGGATTATAACTAAGGGTCAGACTTTCTGACTTATTTGCTGTCAGTGTTAGAATGAAGAAGACTGAAGAACCCAATACATGTAATTAAACAATAATGATCTTTGCTAAGGCTTTTAGCAGTCATGAGGTGATACTGAATGTAGGGACTCGTTGTTCTCTGCTGCTGGTGAAAACCAAACAAGGCTATAAATGTTTCACATTTAAAAGAAAAAAAAAGCTTTAAAGTGTCACCTAAAACATTTTCATTGTTTTTGTAAAATCCCAGTCACATCTGATGATAATGCATTGTTCTCAAGGTACTGAGATCTTTTATGACTATGTATTGATATAAAAACCTCTTGCTAGAGGGTGGGTGGCAGAATATTTTTAGTGAGTGCTCATGGGCTTTTTGAATAGAACAGAGCTGGTCAAAAACTTTCCATTGAAATTTTTTTCAACAACAAAAGCCTTTTCTAACTAAACACGTTTTGCAATCATAGTAATGATAAAATAAAATAAATAAATAAAAGTGTTCAAAACTTTTCAGTTTTGATGAAAATTTTCAAAACAAATGGAAAAAAATTGTATCTCAGTTTTGAAATATTTTGTTTCTTTGTTTTGTTTTGTTTTGTTTTCTTTTTTTTTTCGATTGCGGTTTTGTGCTTGGACTATTGTTACCCTTTCTTTTTCTTAAAAAAAAAAATAATAATAAAAAATCTGTTATTTTTGCTCTCTCCCCATTGCAGAGAAAATGGGAGAAAAATATTTTCCCTCCTCTTTCTACTTTTTTTTTCAAGTTAAACACACAAAAACCTTATATAGAAAAGTGTCATTTAAAAGTGACTATTTAATGATTTATCCACAGTGAAACAGTCATTGGACCAGAGACCAAGGCAGCAAGTGGGATAATGACTCTGTAGTCCAGTGGTTATGGCCGCACCTGAGAGGTGGGGGACCCTGGGTCCAGTCCTCCTGCTCCAATTGCTATTTCATTATTTAGCCACAGTGGAGAGACTGAGGGGGCCCCACAGCAAAATAGCCCATAGCTCAGTGGTTAGAGATCGCCTCTGAAAGGCGAAAGACCCCTATTCAAATTTCTTCTCCCCCTCCACTAGAGGGCAGAATTGAAGCTGGGTCTCCACATCTCAGGTGAGGGTTCTAACCATGGGGCTAAAAGTTATTAGGTAAGCACCCTCTGATGGTACCTCCCATAAGGCTTTATGGAAATATGCTTAGAATGTGTTTCATGCTACATATGTCATGTAACATATCTCAAAGGTTATGATCTACTGAATGTATTAATCCCATTTGTATTCATGTATCATTTTTGTACTCAAAGTTATGAAAGTTATGAATGTTGTCTGTTTACTGACTTGATTTCTAAATAACCTTAGTAGAGCGTTTGGTCAGTTCCTGGAGAAAGGAATGTTGAAATTAAGTACTTAATCAAGAAACACTTAAAGGACAATGGATCTTGGAATGTTCCAATCCACATAAGAAGTCTACTTGGGGACGTTCAAGGTAGCATGTAAACAATGGATGCTACCTGTAAAAACTGTGAGTCGTGCATGTACATGTGACTTGCCCAGGTGACTCCTAAACTCCATCTTGGAGCTGGACTTTGCATAGGAAGGAGGAGGGGGTCTCCACCCACAAGAGAAAGTCTATTTAAACCCCTGGGAAACCCCTCCATTTTGTCTTCAGCTGGCTAAAGAGGGAGCCTCTCCACCCCCCAGGATACTTGAAAGAAACTGGAACAAAGGACAGTAACTACAGGGGATGTGAGTGATTGCTGGACCCAGACTAAAAGGAGATTAGTCTGTAAAAGGAAGCATTCTGGAACTGGTGAGGATCTTATCTGTATTCAGTTTGATTAGACATAGATATGCACATTTTATTTTATTTTGCTTGGTGACTTACTTTGTTATGTCTGTTACTACTTGGAACCACTTAAATCCTACTTTCTGTATTTAATAAAATCACTTTTTTACTTATTAATTAACTCAGAGTATGTATTAATACCTGGGGGAGCAAACAACTGTGTATATCTCTCTATCAGTGTTATCGAGAGCGAAAAATGTATGAGTTTACCCAGCATAAGCTTTATACAGGGTAAAATGGATTTATTTGGGTTTAGACCCCATTGGGAGTTGGGTATCTGAGTGTTAAAGGCAAGCACACTTCTGTTAGCTGCTTTCAGGTAAACCTGCAGCTTTGGGGAAAGTAATTCAGACCCTGGATCTTTGTTGGAGCAGCCGAGTGTGTCTGGCTCAGCAAGACAGGGTGCTGGAGTCCTGAGCTGGCAGGGAAAGCAGGGATAGAAGTAGTCTTGGCACATCGAGTGGCAGCTCCCAAGAGGGTTTCTGTGATCCAACCCATCACACACCCCTCATTCTCCAGGATTTTGTATGGGACCTGATCTGGTAGGCAGCATGGGTAGTGATCGGGAGCCACATGGGAGATAGACATTCAGGCTCCTAACTTCCCTGGTTTGGGATTTTCTCTGGAGTTTAGGCAAGAGATATGCATCCAGCCATATAGAGTAAGGCAGCAGTACATTTGTTCAGAGGCAGAAAAGTAGGTGCCCAGGGAACGTTTTTTCTTGAAAACTTAGGAACCCAGTGAGTTCAGGAACCTACAGGGTTCCATGGGAGTTTTGTGGGTTACAGTAGAGCCAAAACTTGGACGTAGGCACCTAAGTCTCAGGTTATTACCTTCATGGATTTTATCCTAGGCAGGGAATGAACAATCCCACACCTTTGAACATGAGGTGACTAGATACAGAGCATTGAGAAAGCTTGGCCACATTATCTGATTTTTGGAAACAGTACATGAGCATTGTTTCATCCAGCTGGAGGGTTCTGCAGCAGTGTTTTCCCCAGTTTCCCCAGCCTTCTTTGCCAGGCCACTTCTCTCACATCATTCTAATCCTGCCTAAAAACTCACTTTTGATGTGACATCTGACAACAGTGTTAAAAAAATCAATTGACGAAACCACCAAAGTGTTTATGTGACTTACTAATAATTGTGATATTATTTAAACCCCAATCTTTCCTCTTTCCATCCCCTTCACCCTCTTATTTTTTGCCTGTTTGCCATCCTCATTTGTTTCACATCGCCGTTTGACTGTAAGATCTTTGAGAGGAGCTATCTTTACTCAGTTCTGGGAGGTGTCTAGTATACTTTTCGGTGCTTGAAAATAATAAATAATATTTCTCATTCCATTTTGCCTAACCATGTTTCCTTCCCCAGAGGTGGTCTCATGTGTGTATTCACATGTATTGTGTCAGTTGTGTGACAGTGGGGCAGCATGTGTGTTGTGCAGTGGCTTTCTCATACCCAGTCCAGGTCAACATATAAGCATGGCAGTAAATCAAGCACTGCATTTTTATTAAGCTAAAGGGCCACAGAATGTGCACCTCTCAGTGGAAAGTAAGCATTTATCATTTACAGAAAAGGAGCTGAGTCAGGGAAGGTAAGAGACTTGAGAAGGAAACATTGTGGTCCAGGGAGTGTTCATGTGGCTGCGAGTAAAAAAAAAACAGGTTTCTAATCCTGGTTTGAACACTGAGTTGTTGTATGATCCTGGGCAAGTCTTAACATCTAGAAGCCTCAGTCTGTTTACCTTTCTGAAAAATGGAAGCAGTGCTATTTACTTGCCTCAGAGAGATATCAGAAGCATGACTAAATAATTTATGTAAAACACACAGTATAATTAAAGCCACTCATTGGCAAAGGTGGGATTAGAATGCTGAAATTCCCGATTTGTAGTGCTTTATTGAATCAAGATACTGTGTGTGGGGTGGAGGTGGGGCAGAAGATGGAATCATGGAAGTGTGCAAATTTGAAAATAATTAAAATATTTTGTGTACTTTGTATGATGTTTTGTTACTGTGACTGTCCCGTTGCTGATAGTATAATAGAGTGCCACCTGTTGAGACTTTATACCCACTATTCTAGCTAAACAAAAAGAAGATTCTCAGTAGTTCTCTGTTTGGGATAGATTCCATGCAATATAGACACTCATATTGGGCATCCACAAATGAAAGATTTTCCCTAATACATCTTGAGAGGTATTGAGTATGAGATGGACTATGCAGGAAAGAGCAGCATACTTCCCAAGGGTGGAACATCTTAGAACTACATATGTAAAAATAGCTCCTGACTCTTACTGAAAAGGATAAAATAGCCTCACTGCCCTCCATCCCATTAGTGCTCTTCCTTTAACTTGCAAGATACTTTATTGTTAAATGGCAAATGTTTCAGTGGCTTTTGACAGAAATCATTTTTGATATGCGTCCTCCTCACACATAGACAGAAACCTGCAGCAGTAACAAAGAGGGACTAAGTATCAGAGGGGTAGCCCTGTTAGTTTGGATCTGTAAAAAGCTACAGAGTCCTGTGGCACCTTATAGACTAACAGACATATTGAAGCATAAGCTATATACCTAACGTGCTGAAAGAACTGTTTGTCTGTGTTCAGAGACATACCTAGATATTTTAGTGCCTGGGGCATATTTGCATCCCATAGAGGCAATGCATGGGGGGCACATGCTCCCCCCCACCTCAATTTCTACTATTCATTTAGCACAGAGGTTTTCAAGCTGGTGGGAGCCACCTGGCCCACTTGGGCTCCTGGCTCTCTGCTCTGTGGTAGCTGTGGTGCTGACTGGTTGCTCAGCAGCCTCCTTGCCCTGCTTCCCAAGCCAGGCCACCTCTGCATGTCTGGGCACGCCCCAGGCAAGGTGGATGACACAGCTCTGAGCTGCTCCCCTGCTACACCCTTGCCTCTCCCTTGAAGTCAGCCAGTGATGCCTCCTGGAGCTGACCCCTGCCCACGGAGCCTGCTGCCAGCAGCAGAAACAGGAGCACCAGGGCAGCAGCAAGTGAGTGCTTTGGGGAGTATCTTATGACAGCTGGGTTCATAAAGTTATTTATTGATCCCAAGCTGAAGTCCAGGGCCAAGAATTATTAGGATGGTGATGTTGGCCTTGATGTGTTGTACAAGAGTTAGATACCCTTTGTCTGGACCATCATATGCAGAGGTGGTGTTTGGGAGGATTTTGGCAATTGCCTGAGTCCCATAGTTTGAACTGGAGGGGAAAGAGGGAGTTAATCCTATCTGAAGAGTCGTAGATTGTCACTAATTGGGTATCATTCAATATTGGGATTCTACAGGATAAGTGGGTTGTGTGTTCTAACCCTTTATATACTTGTTTAAGTATGGTTAACACAAATCAAGTGTGTGTTGTCAATTCACTGACTTTGCCCATCTCAGCACATATTGCAAATACTTTCTTTCAGAATGCCAAACAAATCAAAGACATAGCTTCTCTTATGTGACCATTTTTCCTTTGGCCCAATACAAGGGCTAAAAATCACCCAACTATTTCCATATTGGGATGCTGGGTACCCCTACCATGTCAAAATTTGGGGGAAAACACGTGGAGGTGCATTTAAAATTAACTTTATTGTAACCAGTGAACTATAAAATTATGAACAAATTAAAACTTTCCTAGATGCAAAAGTTCACTGCACGTTACTGGTGATGTGGTTTTGCTGATCCCATGATCAAGCACACTTTTAAAAAGCTGTACACTAAAAAGTTGAATTGACCTCATATTTAGACACTGAAAATAGATAGCAACAGCAACAACATAAAAGTGGCAGTAAATGGCCACTACCTTGAGCAAATAGGTGACATATGTTTTAAACATACAAAGTTTTTATATTTTACCACATTTTTGATGTGTTTTTATGGTTCATTCTCTGCCATTAGGCTTCCCTGTTTCTTAGGCTCTGTGTCAGAATCAGGTACACTAGATGCTCCTTCCCTAGAAGCCTAAGACAAGGCAACAATGTTCCTTTCCTGAACCAGTGGTTTCACCATTTCTGTACCTAGGTCCCTGAGAAACATCCATCTCTTATTCAAAGATTCAATCAATATATGCAATCAGACATGCATTGTCCAAAATTTTGCAAAAAACACAATTTGGGACATCATTTGTCCTTCTGTTTTGTGGTGTTTGAGGATACCATCTGTCACAAATATCTCCACATCTTTTTTTGTTTTGTTATAAAAATTAATGTCTGGTTTTCTTCAGCCCAGATATGGAAACGTATGAGTGCAGAGATTACGGCATTATTCCCACTTTGTCCTTTTTGGCTACATAACTCAAAAAGGTCATATTTTCTTGGACAACAAGCAAAGTGTAGTGGCTTGGTCTTTGCTGGTTGGAAAGAAACTGAGCAGAAATGTCAGGTTTGTTCCTTCTCATTATGCGAACCAAAGTAATTTTTTCGGCAGCAAGTACCTTGCAAGTCCAACAGTGGTGAATAGATTGTCCATTATGATATTTCTCCCTGTCCCTTCTAAAACTTGTGTTAATTTAACCACATTTCTTGCCAAACTTCCTGTTGCTGCTGCATTCCCCTCTCGGTCAATGTATATGTCAGCATTTAGGGCTTGTCTACACTACCCGCCGGATCAACAGGCAGGGATCAATCCAGCGGGGATTGATTTATCGTGTCTAATATAGATACAATAAATGAACTGCGGATCGCTCTAGCGTCGACTCCGGTACTCCACCTCAACGAGAAGCACAAGGGGAATCGACAGGAGAATGTCTCCCATTGACACACTGCCGTGAAGACCCCATGGTAAGTAGATTTAAGTACATAGACTTCAGCTACGTTATTCATGGAGCTGAAGTTGCATAACTTAGATCAATCACCCCCGTAGTGTAGACCAGCCCTTAAAACACAAGAAGTTGTAGAGTCACAGCATAGCCAGAATTTAATGCCGTACCTGACTGGTTTTGAAGGCATATATTGCCTGAAAGGGCAGTGACCATGGAAAGTCACCAGCTGTTCATCAGTGGTGATGCTCTCATAGGGAATCAAACACTTGGGCAGAGTACCAGCAAATAAAGCCCATATCTCTGAAATAGGAGTAAGTTTGGTAGTCTCATTTTGGCTTCTGCATGCCTGGGCAGGACCTTTCATTATGGTTTGAAATCAATAGACTGATAGACTTTAAGGTCAGAATGGACCATCATGATAATCTAGTCTGACTTCCTGTGCAATGCAGGCCATAGAACCTCAACCACCCGTTCCTGTAATAGACCCATAACCTCTGGCTGAATTTCTGAATTACTCAAATCATGATCTAAAGTCTTCATTGAAATCAATGGAGTGACATGGTGGCATTGAATGGTCATTGAGTCTTTATGGTCATTTGACCACAGCTTCTCTAATGTTTCTCTGCTAGATCTATAAACATCTGTTAATATATGCCATCCCAAGTGGGCACAAAAGTTATGTCTCAAGTACTGGCTCCCAAGTACTCCCAAACAACTCAGCTCCATGCTTGTTAAAGAATTGGAGAATGAGATTTAGCATAGCTTGAGGCAAGAAAAGCTGCAAGCATAATAGAGTGTCCCTGACACATTGTACGGAGTACTTCATCAATCCTGGAGCAGGGGTCAGGATGCTTCTGGCTGTAGGTTTTGCTGGCATCTGTGCTGTTTTTTCCCTTTTTCAGCTTTATTCTTGGACAGGTAAAAGTCAGCAGGCAAATCCTGACTTTCCTGCGCAGCAGTACCACTGGAGTCACTTTCCTCAGTAATTTCAGCTTCCATTTCTTCCACACCACCACCCTGCAGCAGGACCCCATTCAGAGCCATCACTGCCAAACTACATGGTGTCAGAATCATTGGTTTCCTCTGTGAAAATTCTCAGGTACTCTTCATGAGATAGAGCTTTTCTTGCAATCTTGTCCCTCCCACAGGAGACATACACAGTGAGCAGAGCTTTCAAACACAGCCATAGCTATTCATGGTAACAGGGCAAAAGAAGTTAAACTGAAACTGCTTCTCTCAACAGTGAGTCTTTTCCCCAGCAACAGCATCTGTCAAATTTGGGCTTGCCAGAAAATGTATCTGACAACTGTGGCTTCCCCAGAAACTCTTCCTAGCAAGTGTAGGTTTCCCATAAAATTAATTTGACAGTATTATCTTCAAAGAAATTCTGTTTGATAGACAATTTTAATTATACATGAGGCAAATGTTAGCTGGGCTTTCAGGGACCTCCGAGAACTTTTTGGTATTTTTTTTTTTTTTTGAAAAACGAAAACCAATGAAACTATGAAACAATGCTGACAGATTCATATAACTAGTGCCTCAAAATAAAAATAAAACAACAATCTGATGCTGGAATACCTGCATAATTAATTTGGAGTCTACCTGACCCCAATATCTTTTGAGTGACTTTTTGCAACACTAAAACCACAACAGGTATGCAGACAAAACCAACGCTAACACCATTCCCTCATCATAGTTTGAGAATACTTAAAGAAAAAAGGCAGTGGTTTACCCTGCTATGCTTTATTTATTTTTTTGTACATGTTTGGAGTCCAAGAGGTCCCCCAAAATCTTGAAAGTGTAATACTTTCATTTTCCCCATAGACCCCTCTATGTTAGTCAAACTGACATCATTATCTTAGAACAGACTTTTTTTGATACACAAAACACACAAGAGATGGGATGGTAAACTCAATGTGGAAAGTTACATCTCATTCTAGTTTGAGAATACTGAATTTATGAAAAGGCACAGATTTGTCACCAAAAAAAACTACACCTCTACCTTGATATAACGTTGTCCTCGGGAGCCAAAAAATCTTACCGCGTTATAGGTGAAACTGCGTTATATCAAACTTGCTTTGATACACTGGAGTGTGCAGCCCCGCCCCCCGGAGCGCAGCTTTACCGCGTTATATCCGAATTTGTGTTATATCGGGTCGCATTATATAGGAGTAGAGGTGTATTTGCATTTTTGGGTGTGTTGGGGTCAAATAGACTCTAAAACATTACGGGGGTTAAAATCAAATTTCTTTTTTTGACTTATTGTATGTGAATGTTAATGCCAGTGATCATTTTAATTTTAAACAAATGACTAACATATCCTATTCAATTTTATGAGGACCTGACATAAAATGTGTAGCTTTTAAAAATAGATTCCAATATGTATCCACCCCATTATTCACTGACTTGGAATTATATTTGCTTGAGGCATCTCAATGCATTCTCCATTTTTCTACTAAGACATCTGATTTCACTTTAACTTTATCCATTTATTAATTTTTTTTCTTACATTTTTTCTTGTTTGGGGAATTTCTCTAATTGTTTCAATTTTATTGCAGGTTTTCCTTAGCCTGCATTTAACCCATCTCCCTGATGAAATACCAATTAAACTTCCCCTAATAATAACTTCCATAAACTCCCATTGTGAGTGTTCATGGATGGTAAACTCTGAACTATCATTCAAATCTATACAACTTTTAATTTCATCCTTAATTTCATCCAACACCAAGGGAGACTTCAAAATAAAATTATTAACCTGCCAGTCAATTATCAGGAATGTTTGAATAATTTGCTCTGTTCCCAAACTGGTACGTACATGTTCTGATTAAATGATTGTTCTTCAAGCTTGACCAAAGCCATGCTGGAACATCTTGTTCATGTGTCAAAAGTTTATTTACAGAGAATTGTAAATAGGAAATAGGAAACACTTCTATTTGCACCTATAGAATTTACCCCAGTTTGAAACCAGAATAGTTTAACTGGTGCAGATTGTGATTTACAGTGATTTTGCCTGCCTACACCAGGGATTTGCGCCAGTGCAGCTATAACAGAGATTGGTCAAAATTGGCTGAAATTAGGGCAAAGTCCCAGTGTAGACAAGACCTCAAGGAATCCAGTGCTAAAATATTCTCATTTTGCCTTTGTGGAAACAAAAACTGGATAAAAGGAGCGAGAACCCAGAACTTCGTCAGCCTCAACGTTACATCAGCTATGTATGAGAGTGAATGGAAAGGCCTCTTTTCTCTCATAGCCAGCTGAGGAGTACTTAATGGCAGAGAGCTGCTATCTGTCGTTATTTGATTCTTAAAAAGTGTATAGGCCTCAATGTTTAAAAAAAAAACAAAACAGAATTCTCATCTAAACTTTGGAGGGGCTCATTAGAATCTCTAAACTTTAGGGAGTACACCAATTGCTATCTATTCACCAAACCACATAGTAGATACTCCCCATCCCCTTGGATAACTGATGTGCTAGACACGAGTATTGTAATGCCACTACAGCAAACATACACAGAAACATTGTGCCTTCTCCACCCAACACTTCAGGGATGGAGTCCCAGAACACAGGCTCTTTCTGTGTAGTCCTCTGTGATGGAGCACACCACCATCTCAATTAGGAAAAAGCTAATGAGCTCTTCTGGGCTCAGCTGGTACTGAACAGGCACACCTGCAAAGTCTCTGTCACCTGGAGGAAATGAACTTAAAAGGCACAGTTGATCACAGCAAGCAGTGGCAACCAGGAGAGAGGATGATGTGCCTCAGAGTTAGCTGACTCTTGCAAAAGAGCCTCTGGGATGAAGACAGTTTGTGAACCTCTCTCTCCCCCACAAGAACCCAACAGACCAGGTGCAGGCTGATTGCATCATGAAGGGGTCAAAGATAAGCCCCATCCTGGACTCTAGCTATACTTAACTTTCATAGACAAGGTAGATCTCTATAGATGCTTTTGAAACACTCAAAGACCAAGCATGCCCATAATTGGAAGAACTTCTAATGGGAAAAGATCTCTGCAAATCCCCAAATTGGACCTTAAAAATGCCCAGACCTCTACACCAATATTTCATACAAAGATGGACTACAAGCTATCAGAAACACTATCCCCGATAATGTCACAGCTAACCTGGTGGCTGAACTTTGTGACTTTGTCCTCACCCACAACTATTTTACATTTGGGGACAATATATACCTTCAAGTCAGCAGCACTGCTATGGGTACCCACATGGCCCCACACTATGCCAACATTTTTATGGCTGATTTAGAACAATGCTTCCTTAGCTCTCGTCCCCTAACTCCCCTACTCTACTTGCGCTACATTGATGACATCATCTGGACTCATGGAAAAGAAGCCCTTGAGGAATTCCACCATGATTTCAATGATTTCCATTCCACCATCAACCTCAGCCTAGATCAATCCACACAAGCGGTTCATTTCCTGGACACTACTGTGCTAATAAGCAATGGTCACATAAATACCACTCTATACCGGAAACCTACTGACCGCTATACTTAGCTACATGCCTCCAGCTTCCATCCAGGATACACCACACGATCCATTGTCTACAGCCAAGCTCCAAGATACAACTGCATTTGCTCCAATCGCTCAGACAGAGACAAGCACCTACAAGATCCGATTGACAGAGCCAGACGAGTACCCACAAGTCACCTCCTACAAGACAGGCCCAATAAAGAAAATAACAGAACACCACTAGCTGTCACCTTCAGCCCCCAACTAAAACCTCTCCAGCGCATCATCAAAGATCTACAACCTATCCTGAAAGATGATCCCTCACTCTCACAGATCTTGGGAGACAGACCTGTCCTCGCTTACAGACAACCCCCCAACCTAAAGCAAATACTCACCAGCAACCACACATCACTGAACAAAAACACTGACCCAGGAACCTATCCTTGCAACAAAGCTCGATTCCAACTCTGTCCACATATCTCTTCAAGTGACATCATCATAGGACCTAATCACATCAGCCATGCCATCAGGGGCTCGTTCACCTGCACATCTACCAATGTGATATATGCCATCATATGCCCCTCTGCCATGTACATTGGCCAAACCGGACAGTCTCTATGCAAAAGAATTAATGGACACAAATCTGACATCAGGAATCATAACATTCAAAAACCAGTAGGAGAACACTTTAACCTGTCTGGTCATTCAATGACAGACCTGCGGGTGGCAATTTTGCAACAGAAAAGCTTCAAAAACAGACTCCAATGAGAAACTGCTGAGCTTGAATTGATATGCAAACTAGATACAATCAATTTAGGCTTGAATAGAGACTGGGAATGGCTGAGCCATTACAAACATTGAATCTGTCTCCTCATGTAAGTATTCTCACACTTCTTATCAAACTGTCTGTACTGGGCTATCTTGATTATCACGTCAAAAGTTTTTTTCCCCTCTTACTTAATTGGCCTCTCAGAGTTGGTAAGACAACTCCCACCTGTTCATACTCTCTGTATGTGTATATATATCTCTTCAATATATGTTCCATTCTATGCATCCGAAGAAGTGGGCTGTAGCCCACGAAAGCTTATGCTCAAATAAATTTGTTAATCTCTAAGGTGCCACAAGTACTCCTGTTCTTTTTGCGGATACAGACTAACACGGCTGCTACTCTGAGACCAGTCACCTTAACTTCAGGACTTGGAAAGATAATGGAGCCAATAACTAAGCAATACATTTACAAACACCTGGAACATAAAGTGATAAGTAATGGTCAGCATGGATTTCTCAAGAATAAGTCTTATGAAGCCAACCTAACAGCTTTATTTGACAGGGTACCATGCTTGTGGATGCGGGGAAGTGGTAGATGTGGTATATCTTGAATTTAGTAAGGTTTTTGCTACTGTCTCGCATGACCTTTTCATAAACAAACTAGGGAAATACAACCTAGATGGAGCTACTATAAGGTGGGTGCATAACTGGTTGGAAAATCGTTCCCAGAGAGTATCTACCAGTGGTTCACAGTCAAGCTAGAAAGGCATATCAAGTAGGGACCCACCGAGGATCTGATCTATATTCAATTCTGTTCAATATCTGCATGAATGATTTAGATAATGGCACAGAGAGTACATTTAAAATTTGCAGACAATACCAAGCTGGGAGAGGTTGGAAGTGGAAGATAGGATTGAAATTCAAAATAATCTGGTGAAATTGTCTGAAGTATATAGGATGAAATTCAATAAGGACATATGCAAATTACTCCACCTTAGGAAGGAATCATCAGTTGCACACATACAAAATGGGAAATAACTACCGTGGAAGGAGTACTGTGGAAAGGGATGTAGGAGTCATAGTGAATCACAAGCTAAATATGAGTAACAGTGTAAAACTGTTGCAAAAAAAGCAAACATCATTTTCAAGAATCCCTTCTAGTGCTATATGTGATGTTATACCCCATATTATATATGGAAATACGCTTATGATATGGATATGGCATAACTGAGATATTTTTTATGCAAAATAGGTCTTATAAGGTATCATCGGAAAAGTTATAATTTACTGAATGTGATTATCCAATTTGTATGCATGTACTGTTTCTGTATCTGATGTTAGGAATATTGATTATGTCACAATTACAACTGTGTGTGTATTTGGGAGACACCCACCAGACAACAGGCCATCAGCCTTGATGGGCCATTAGGAAGAAACAATAAGACTTTAAAGATATTAATCTCTCTCCTTACTGAGAGGCATCCTGGAATGTAGCTGTGCTACTACTTGGTCAAGTGGTCCTGTCACCTGGTACTAAACACCATCTTGGTCTTCTCGTAATTTTCCACAAAAGGGAGAGGGATGTAAGACTGGGAAACAAAAGTTTCATGCCTTATGCAAATCTTATTTTAGGCTGGGGAGTAAGGCAAACAGGATTCTTCTCCATTGCCTTCCTGTCCATGAAAAAAACTGCTTAAAGTACCTGAAGAGACAAAGGAACTGAGCGGTGAGAAAGGCGGCTGAGTCCAGACTAAGACAGGAGTCAAGTCTGTAAAGAGAAATAACTGAAACTCTAAGCTACAGAAACTCTGTAACTTGCCTAAAACAACATTTAGGGTGAGAAATTATTTCTTGAAACCAATCTCTTAAAGATCTTAAGCTTAATATACGTGTTTTGTTTTATTTGCTTGGTAATCTGCTTTGGTCTTTTTGTTATCCCTTATAATCACTTAAAATATGCCTTTTATAGATTATAAACTTGCTTTTTTTATTTTTAAACCTAATTTGTGCAGTTTATAACTGTGGTGGGGGACACAAGAGGGAGGGGGGACATTTATGAACTTATGTTGTATAGATTTCTCTACAGCGCAAGACAATATTATCTTGGCTGTACTTTCCAGGAGGGAGTTGCACTTGAGTGCTGGGCAGTTTCATAGCTGAGTCTTCTCATAGAGAGCTGTTTGCAGACTCTGTGTGATTCTGCAGCTGGTGCGTCCCTACTTGTGGGTGTGTGCTGCCAGAGGCCAGAGAGCCTAATTCAGCAAAACAGGGAGAGGGAGTCCAAGCTAGTGGAGCAGGCAGGCTCAGTGAAATCCCCGTATATCAGGTGACATCCCAGAAGGAGGGTCCAACCCGTCACACTATGATTCTATATTGACTAGAGTTTTAGGTCCAGCTAGATAGATACTTTATAGATGGCCTAGGCTAGGCCGTACATTTATTCTGGCAGTCTAAAACAAGACTTTGGCTTGCACTTTTTTCATACGACATACTCCTAATGCCCCTTTGCCACTTTGTACTTTTGTAGTCCATCTACACAACACATCCATATTATCTGATGGTAAACTCAGATGAACATCTTGGAGTCCTTCAGCAACTGACAACACAGAAGTATCAAAATTCAATCAAACCACTATCTTTGAACATGCCGACACTCAAACTCCAATAGTAACACCTAGGAAAATGTGATATATATATATCTGATATATATATATATCTCCATCCTGTAGTGGCTCTGTCACAGGGAGAGACAAAGTGAAATGGCAACTTGCATTGATATGTATGCAAAAGGCTTAAAGAATTTGTTGACAAAAGTGATTTTTAAAAAATAGTTGCTATCCATCCAGTCTTACAAAGAACATTTGAGAAGAAAATCTTCCCTTTGTTTATACATTGATCTAGCTTTCATCTGACATCCCATTAAATCTTTCTAGTGAGCTTTCTAGCACAAAACATATACCCCTAGTTAGAGCTGAATGGTGGTTCCTCATACAAACAACCCCTGTTTCACATGGACAAAGGGTTCTGTGCATGAACAAGGAGATTTATCATTCTTCCTATGCTTTGTTATTCTCGTCTTTCAAAATTTTCAGGTACTTGATCAGGGAACTAAAGCAATATATTGAGTGACTTAGGTGACCAATCACACACTGTGAATATTTGAATTGAAAAGATTTCAATCAGCCTTTGGGCTGAAAATTGTTCATCCAAGCTATTGAATGAATAGTTATGAATATTAGCTACATTCACAGAAACCAGAATCCTTTAAAAATGATTTGTAAATAGCAAAAAAAGGTTAAATTGAAACAAATGTTGACAGTATATAAATTGACTAACTCTATTCCTTTTTATCCTGGTTTCTAAAATCCTAGGGAGAGAGCACTACTTTATACAATCCTGATATAAATAGCTTAGCTGAATTATATTTCAAAAATCCATAATGGTGCTGTAGTTACCTGTCTGTGAAAACTCATAGCCTGCCTCTTTCTATGCTCTCGGTACACACGGAATTTAAATATCAAATAAAGCTAGAATATTTTCCCCAGAATTAGGAAGGGCAAGGTCAAGGGCAAGTCATTTAATCTCTCTGTCTTAGAATTGCAATAAGTAAAATGGGGTTAATAATTCCTTTGTGAGGTGCTTTGAAATCTAGAGCTAAAAACTAGGTAGTATTATAAGACTTAAAGAGATGCTGTAAGGCTACTTTGGGCCTGAAATTGTGGTGCAAGTTTTTTATCATACCATACACTCTGTCTTGGAGTGCTCATGACTCTTGATTTCACTTTTCCATGATATGAATGGCATTTTAAAGGACATTTATTTTTCCTGTTGGTGTTTGTGACCAAAACATCAGCATAAGGATGTGTGCCATCCCATGTGATAACAGCAGGGGATGAGCTTGTGAACAAGGAGGAATGTAGTATGACCAACTTAGTAGCCCTTTGCTGTTCGCAAGTGCCATCTTGACATGGTGAGAAGGTTGTAGATTGTAGCCCTGCAAGTCCTCCCAGGCTGGTGAAGAGGACATGTGAGGATCTCAGCAGTCCCACTGTTTTAACTTCTTCTGGCCCTTTTATATTCCAAGACCCTTCTTCCTCAGGGCCCCCCAGACCTCTGTGCTACAACAGTGTTCTTTCCATCATAGACAAGAAGTGAAAGCCGACTTATCTTAGGTGTCTCCTTTAAGAAGCAATGGGGTAAATGTGATCTACCATGGATGCCCCTTCCCTTTGTACAGTAAGAGAGGATGGGAATGAACCCATTCACTCACCCCTCATATTTACCTCCCTAGGTCAAGGGAGAGTGTGTAATATGAGGTAAATTACATTTGGTGTTTTGCTGAATTGAGCATGGGGGTTTATTGGCACAAAGTGGGGGGATCATTGCCAAGATGATCACAGATGAAGGGAAAATACAACTGAATGGGGGAGAGTCAGGGATGGAAGATTGATTTGAAGAATTGTGAAAGGGAAACAAGAACATTTGAAGGGAATAGGAGAGAAATAAGAAATAATAAAAATGAAGGTTGTGATAGACTCATAGACTCATAGTCTTTAAGGTCAGAAGGGACCATTATGATCATCTAGTCTGACCTCCCGCATGCTGCAGGCCACAAAAGCTGACCCACCCACTCCTGGAATAATTCTCTCCCTTGACTTAGCTGCTGAAGTCCCCAAATCATGATTTAAAGACTTCAAGTCACAGAGAATCCTCCAGCAAGCGACCCCTGCCCCATGCTGCGGAGGAAGGCGAAAAATCTCCAGGGCCTCTGCCAACCTACCCTGGAGGAAAATTCCTTCCCGACCCCAAATATGGCTATCAGCTAAACCCCGAGCATGCGGGCAACATTCTCCAGCCAGACCCTCCGGAAAAAGTTCTCTGTAGTAACTTTTAATATCCCATCATTGACCATTGTTACTAATTACCAGCGATGGCATGTTATTGACCTATTGACTAAAATCACTTTATCCCATCAAACCATCCCCTTCATAAACTTATCAAGCTTAATCTTAAAGCCAGAGAGGTCTTTCGCCCCCACTGTTTCCCTCGGAAGGCTGTTCCAGAACTTCACCCCTCTGATGGTTAGAAACCTTCATCTAATTTCAAGCCTAAACTTCCCGACGGCCAATTTATATCCATTTGTTCTTGTGTCCACATTAGTACTGAGCTGAAATAATTCCTCTCCCTCCCTGGTATTTATCCCTCTGATATATTTAAAGAGAGCAATCATAACCTCAGCCTTCTTTTGGTTAAGGTAAACAAACCGAGTCTCGAGTCTCCTTTCATATGACAGATTTTCCATTCCTCGGATCATCCTAGTGGCCCTTCTCTGTACCCGTTCCAATTTGAATTCATCCTTTTTAAACATGGGAGACCAGAACTGCACACAGTACTCCAAATGAGGTCTCACCAGTGCCTTGTATAACGGAACCAGCACCTCCTTATCCCTACTAGAAATACCTCGCCTAATGCATCCCAAGACCGCATTAGCTTTTTTCACGGCCACGTCACATTGCCGACTCATAGTCATCCTGCGATCAACCAGGACTCTGAGGTCCTTCTCCTCTTCCGTTACTTCCAACTATTGCATCCCCAGCTTATAACTAAAATTCTTGTTAGTCATCCCTAAATGCATAACCTTACACTTCTCGCTATTAAATTTCATCCTATTACTATTACTCCAGTTTACAAGGTCATCCAAATCTCCCTGAAGGATATCCTGATCCTTCTCCGAATTGGCAATACCTCCCAACTTTGTGTCATCCGCAAACGTTATCAGCCCACTCCTACATTCGGTTCCGAGGTCAGTAATAAATAGATTGAATAAAATCGGACCCAAAACCGAACCTTGAGGAACTCCACTGGTAACCTCCCTCCAACCTGACAGTTCACCTTTCAGTATGACATGCTGCAGTCTCCCCTTTAATCAGTTCTTTATCCACCTCTGGATTTTCATATCTATCCCCATCTTTTCCAATTTAACCAATAATTCCTCATGCGGTACCGTATCAAACGCTTTACTGAAATTGAGGTATATTAGATCCACTGCATTGCCTTTATCTAAAAAATCTGTTACTTTCTCAAAGAAGGAGATCAGGTTGGTTTGGCACGATCTACCTTTCGTAAAACCGTGTTGTAATTTGTCCCAATTGGCATTGACTTCAAGGTCCTTAACTACTTTCTCCTTCAATTTTTTTCCCAAGACCTTGCATATTACAGATGTTAAACTAACAGGCCTGTAGTTACCCGGGTCACTTTTTTTCCCCTTCTTAAAAATAGGAACCACATTAGCTATTCTCCAGTCAAACGGTACCACCCTCGAGTTTACAGATTCATTAAAAATTATCGCTAACGGGCTTGCAATTTCTCGCGCCAGTTCCTTTAATATTCTTGGATGAAAATCATCCGGTCCGCCTGATTTAGTCCCGTTAAGCTGTTTGAGTTTGGCTTCTACCTCGGATACGGTAATGTCAACTCCCTCTCCTTTATTCCCATCTGTCACACTGCCACTATTCCTAAGCCCTTCATTTGCCTCATTAAAGACTGATGTAAAATATTCGTTTAGATATTGTGCCATGCCTAGATTATCCTTAATCTCCACTCCATCTATAGTCTTAAGCGGTCCCACTTCTTCTTTCTTTGTTTTCTTCCTATTTATATGGCTATAAAACCTCTTAATATTGGTTTTAATTCCCCTTGCAAGGTCCAACTCTACACGGCTTTTGGCCTTTCTCACTCCATCTCTACATGTTCTGACCTCAATAAGGTAGGTTTCTTTGCTGATCCCTCCCATCTTCCACTCCCTGTACGCTTTCTGTTTTTTTTTAATCACCCCTCTGAGATGCTCGCTCATCCAGCTCGGTCTATATCTCCTGCCTACGAACTGTTTTCCCTTTCTTGGGATACAGGCCTCCGACACTCCTGCAACTTCAACTTGAAATAATCCCAGGTGCCTTCCACCTTTAGATCCATAAATATGTTAGTCCAATCCACTTCCCTAACTAGTCGCCTTAATTCATTAAAGTTAGCCCTTTTGAAATCGTAAACCTTAGTTTCCGATTTAATTCTGTTAATCCTTCCATTTAGTTTAAACCGAATTAGCTCATGATCACTCGAGCCAAGGTTGTCCCCTACAACCATTTACTAGCATTTGTTCCCCAATCTATATCCGGGAAGTTAATGTCTCCCATGATTACACAGTTCCTATTAGTATTTACTTCCCTTAAACCATTAAAGAGTTCTCTGTCCATATCCAGGCTAGATCCCGGCGGTCTATAGCACACCCCAAGCACTATCCTAGGGGAGGATCTAGTAGTTCTTTTACCCAATGTGAGTATTGCCCAGACAGACTCCGTCTTATCCATTCCATCACTTATTATTTCTTTACAGTTTACCTCATTATTGACATACAATTCTACTCCCCCACCTTTACCTTTGATCCGGTCTTTCCTAAACAGCACATACCCTTCCATACCTGTACTCCAGTCATGACTACCGTTCCACCACGTTTCGGTTATTCCTACGATATCCGGTTTCATTTCTCGGACCAGGAGCTCCAATTCCTCCATTTTGTTATCTAGGCTTCTTGCATTGGTGTATAAACATCTTAATTTATGCCTTTTGGCCTCTCTCACATTCGTTATCCAATTTGGTACGGACACCGTACTGCCAGTATGACCTATTAGTCTAGTATCCATCCCCCCCTCCTCCTTATGACCAATCTCTTCCCCCCGGCTATATCCGTTCTTAACTCATCGTCCTCCCTCTCAATGTTATAATCTGGTGTGGAGATTAACTGGACATCTCCCAATGGTCTCCCCCAAATTCCTAGTTTAAAGCTATTTTGATGAGATGAGCCAGCCTCACTCCCAGAAGTCTATTTCCTTCCCTACTTAGGTGAAGTCCGTCCCGTGAGAACAGTTTTCTGTCCCCGAAAGCCTCCCAGTGGCCATACATCCCAAAGCCCTCTTTATAGCACCACTCCCTTAGCCAACTATTTATCATCACAATCCTGTCACCCCTTTGCTGCCCTTCGCTAGGAACAGGCAGAATCCCACTGAAGATGATCTGAGCCTCGATTTCCTTAAGTGTCTTCTCCAGCCTGGCATAATCTCCGTTGATTCTCTCCAGCGAGAACCTAGTCGTGTCATTCGTTCCTACGTGAAGGATGATCAAGGGGTTCTTACCTGCTCCTTTTAGGATCCTTTTCAGCCGCAGGTCCACATCCCGTATCTTAGCGCCCGGTAGACAGCACACCCTTCTGTTCTCTGGGTCCGCCCTGGTCACAGGCCTATCTAACCTCCTCAGTAAGGAGTCCCCAATCACGTAAACCTGCCTTTGCCTGGTGACCGTGTGATCTACTAATCTATCCCCTGATCCCTCTAGTTGCAACCCCTGTCTATTCCTATTTTCCTTTATAATCCCCCTTATGCCATCCTGTATCTCCCCGGGGCCCAGATTTGGTGCTATCTCCATCAACTCCTCCCCTCTTTCTACGGGACTAGCCACTTTTCTCTTCTTCCTCACCCTCCCACCTTCAGTTACCACCTGCTGCACCCCTTCCTCGTTTTCCAAACACCCAAACCTGTTCCTGAGCTCTATTTCTCCTTCACTGGCCCTCCTTTTCCTTGGCCTGCTTCTCATGGTCACATGCTTCCACTGCTTTTGTTCACCCCCCGGCATTCCCCCCTCCCAGGCCTTTGCCTGTGCTTCCACCAGTACCCCTTCAGCCACTCCTTGCCTTTGCTCCATCAGCTGCTCAAACCCCCTTCTAAACTCTACCAGGGTATCTACCTGCATCTCCAAACCTCGGATCTTTTCTTCCAGCAGCTCTATTAGGCGGCACTTCATGCAGACATACCTCTGTTCAGGCACCCCCGCTAGGACCATGTACATACTGCAGCTGCCACATGCAATCATCTGCATTGTGTCCCCTGCTGCTTGGCTCATGGCTGATGTTATCTGAGCCCACCTGCTCACCTGTGCCCTCCGCACCTTGGGTAACACAGCACACTGGGCACCACGCCCTCCTGCCTCCCCTTCCACCTCCCCCTGTGAACTCCCACTCAAACTCCCATGTTAACAGCCCTGTTCTCCGGCTCCTGTGCCGCTGCTCGCAGCTGTGCCGCTGCCTGGCTGGGTGGGCGCTTTTATAGGCCCTCTCCTCAGCCAAGCTCCACCCCCTAATCATGGCTCAGCTGCCCTCCCAGCACGCTGCCACTAAGTCATTTGAGGGGAATAAGAGAGAAATAAGTGGGTGAAGGTTGTGATGACATGGTATGGGTAGACGAGAAAAGGAGAAGGTGTGATTTTTGAGGACAGATAGGAAGATTGAGTGTTTGTGGGGATGATAACACAATGCTATAGTTGATTTTGTCCCTTTAAATGCAACACAGTTTAATAATTGTTTCCTATCTTTTTTTTTTTTTTCAAAAATGTTGACATCTCTAATTTGCTCTGTAAAACTATCATGGCTCAATTCTCAGTCAAGAGTTGTTGCATCATGAGGTAGTCCAAATAATCTCGGTAATTATATAAAAAACAACAAAACAACCAACCTAGGAATGAGAATTTCTTCACCTAATTTACTGTCAATTAAGTAATTTACTTGAACTAATGATGTTGCTCTAGTTTTACGCTGGTGTACCTGACTTTGCTAGCTGTGAAAACGGACATAGACTTCTTACTGTTATTTATTACTTGTACTATAGGAACATCCAAACACCACAGTCATGATTGCAGCTCCATTGTGCAAAGCACTGTACAGATATAGTGAGAGTCAGAGAGAAAATACTTGACCAAAAGCACACAATGAGTCATCAGCAGATCAGAAACACAAGTTAGGAGTCCTGATTGCCAGACCTGCTCCAACCATTAGACAGTCCTGTTTCTCTTAAGTTTTAGGCTTATGTTTTTCTGTAATCTAACTGTGAAGTGAACTGGAACTTCAGAGGGTGTTGGTGGTCACATTTTAAGCAGCTGAAAATTTCCCACCTATTACATTCTTCTACAGGAGATCATGCAACTATACTGTGATGTCAGGAACTCATATCTAACAGACAACCCTTATCACAAGAAATGATTAAACAAATATATGACAGTGTTTTTTCAAACCATGAGTCACGACCCATTAGTGGGTTGCAGCATTGTAAGGCGCTGGGTCATCTTGCTCTGGTCAGCACTACCGACCAGGATGTTAAAAGTCCCATTGGCAGTGCTGTCCAGCTAAGGTAGGCTGGTGCCTACCTTTTCCACACCGCTGTACCCCGGAAGTGGCCAGCAGCGGGTCTGGCTTCTGGGGGGGGGGACGACACAGAGCTCTGCGTGCTGCCTCCATCCCGAGCAACTGGCCAATGGGAACTGGGGGGGCAGTGCCTGTGGGCAAGAGTCACACGGAGACACTTGCACACCTCCACCTAGGAGTCAGATCTGCTTCTGGGGTGCAGCGCGGTCAACAGTGCACCCCGGCTGTGCCGGTGACCAGGAGCTGCCGGAGGTAAGTCTGCACCCCAACCCTGCACCCCAATCCACTGCCCCAGCCCCTCCAAACCTGGAGCCCCTTCTGCACCCCAAACTCCTCATCCCCAGCCCAGATTCCTGACCCCCTGCCACACCTCAACCCCCTGCCCCAGCCCTGAGCCCCCACAAACCCAGGGTCCCTTGTGATGCTCTGTACCTCGGGGGAACACCCAGCACCCCCATGTTCATCCTTGTAAAATGATAGTGTGGCATCCAATGCAAAGTTTGTCATGTCTGGTGTCTTAGGAAGTCTCATGATGCATTGAGCATTGTTGTTACAGTAATTTTATAGGTTATAATTTCATGTATGTAGTTATAATGCTGAAAATTTATCCTCATGGCTTAAAATAAACCCAGGCAAAAACTCTCCAAGAGCAGAGAGGCAGTTCACACCTCATCAGGGCAGGCATGGGACAAACCCAGCCCAGCTTCACAGGAACAAAGGACTCTGGCCTATGCAGAAACAAAGGATCATTTGGGCTCTCGAGTGAGTCACCCCCCTTCTTTTGGCTAGTTTGGGACTATGATGAAGTAATGCTCACCTGACTCCGAAGGAGGGGTGGGGGGGGGCAAAGCCAAGAGGTGAGAAAGAACATGATAAAAGGGAGAGACTCTGGCATGCTCTTCTCTCTTCCATCTACATCTTCAGACACCACAACAAGTGTCTGAAGTGCTGATCAAAGGGGAGAGCCTGGCTGAAGGGCAACCAGCCAGCCTGTGGTGAGAAGCAACTAAGTTTGTAAGGGCATTGAAAGTGTTAAGATCAGCTTAGAATGTGTTTTGATTTTATTTCATTTGACCAAATATGACTTGTTATACTTTGACTTATAATCACATAAAAATTATCTTTGTAGTTAATAAATCTATTTGTTTATTCTACCTGAAGCAGTGTGTTTGGTTTGAAGCATGTCAGAGACTCCCCTTGGGGTAAGAAGCCTGGTACATATCAATTTCTTTGTTAAATTGATGAACTCATATAAGCTTGCAGTGTCCAGCTGGCATAACTGGACACTGTAAGACAGAGGCTCCTAAGGTTGTGTCTGGGACTTGAGATATTGGCTAGTGTCATTTGATTGAACAATCCAAGGAGCAGTTTACATGCTAGAGTCTGTGCGTGAATAGTCCAGGAGTGGGGATTCTCACAGCAGAGCAGGGTAAGGCTGGCTCCCAGAGTCAAGCATTGGAGTGACCTAGCAGATCACCAGTCCAGATAACACCAGAGGGGAATGTCACACCCCTCCTGCACCCCAAACCTCTCATCCCCAGCCTCACCTCAGAGCCTGCACCCTCATCCCAGAGCCCTGACCCCCTCCCGCACCCCTGCCCCAGCCCAGAGCCCCCTTCTACACCCTGAACCCCTCATACCCAGCCCCGTGCCACAGCCCTCACCCCACACCCCAACCCTCTGCCCCATCCATGATCTCCTCTCATACCCCAAAACCCTCATCCCCAGCTCCATTGGGTCGCAGGCATAAACATTTTGTTTCAACTGGATCGCCAGAAATTTTTTGGGGGGAACCACTGATCTATGATGTCATCATCCGCCTAGCAGCACCATAACATTCTGGCCTCAGAGAGCAGCAGAGCTAAGTGAGCTGAGGAAAGCTGGTGTGTATCTATTCACAAATTAGGCTGTGGTCTGCAGAAGCAGGGCTGGGGAGAGAGAATGGAGAAAAATAAGAGGGAGGGGTGATGAACAACCACCACAAATGAATACATGGAGGATGAGAAAGATGGATCATGTGGAAGAGGAGCAGAAGGACTCTCAAGAGATAAAACAGAGGAGGAGGAAGTGGCAAAGAGGAGGATAAAGGATCATGAGGACTATGTGGAAGATAAGGTGGCAACATCACACATGAGAACAGAAGTAGCTGTCACCATGAGGGATCCCATATAGAGGGAGAAGGGATCACAAGAGATTGCATAGAGAAGGAAGGGCCACAAGAGGCTTAATGGAAGAGGAGGAGGGGTGAACCAGGAGAGGCCACATGGAGGAGGGACCAAAAATACTCTGTGGAGAAAGAGGAAGAAGAAAGATCACAGGGGATCAAACTAAGGAAGAGGAGGCCAGGCAGGTTTGCACCAAAGAGGAGAAAGAAGGATTGTGAAGGCTCAAGAGGAGGAGGACTGCGAGGGAAAACGTGGAGGAGGAGGGAACTTGAGGGATCATTCAGAGGAGGAATATGAAGGACTACAAGGGATTGCATGGAGCAGGAGGAATAACTGTGAGGAATTGTGATGGAGGCAGAATAACCATGGAAGATTTTACAGAAGAGGAGCTTTGACCAAAGGGAATTGAATGGAGGAAGAGAAGGGGAATGAATTTGAGGGATTGTGCTTGGCAGAGGAAGGAAGGATCATGGGAGATCATACACAGAGAAGGAAGAACCACAAATAATTCTGTAGAAGAGAAGGAGTGATCAAAGAGGGTCAAATGAGAAAAGGAATGACCATGAGTGTTTGCACAGAAGAGGAGGAAGGAATGTTCATGTGGAATCAAAATGGAGGAGGAAGAATTAGAAAGGATTCTGAAGAAGAGGAGATGTGACCAAAGGGGATCAAATGGAGGAAGAGGAGAGTAGCCTAGTGGGCTAGCTTGTCTGTATTATATTCACTGCTTTCCATTATATACTGCTTTTATTATATTCAGCAATAATGCAAGAAACCTACTGGTCTGTATCCTGTAAGACATTATCTTCAGCAAGGTAGCTTAAGGCTTGAGGCCTATGAACTTTGAACAGAAACTCTGAACAGATAAATGGCCCAACAGAAACCCCAAAGTATTAGGGAGTTGAAAATAGAGTGTTTAAGGGGAATTTCTGAACACAGGTACATGATCCAACCACAAGAGTGTCATGGCAATGAATTGACGCATATAACAGGTACATGAGCTACATCTACAGATACCTAACTACAAGAGGGCCATGTTTGCCAGACACTGGGAATGGGCTTTATGGGATGGATCACTTGATTACCTGTTTTGTTTATTCCCTCTGAAGCACATGGCATTAGCCACTGTCAGAAGGCAGGATACTGGGCTAGATGGACCTTTGGTGTGACCCAGTATGGACGTCCTTATGCTCTTAAGTTCTTATGTAATGAATTGACATATATGACAGTAAGTTGAAATCATTGATATACTAACCTATAGGAGAAAGACACTCCAACATTAGTACAGTGAGGAAAGACAAATAAGGAAAAGGCGAAAATCACCAATTGACTATTCATCAAACATAGTGGTGTAAGCATATCATATTATAAAAGTTGCATCCCAGCTTAGGGGCAGTAGGAGAAGGAGATATAGCCCTTGGGAGGTGCCAGAATGATGGCCACTGGTGATGAGGGGTAAGGGGTTGGTGCTGAGAAAGACGATGGCTAACATTTCAGGTTGTTCTACAAGGAATGGTGTGAGTATATGCATGTGCGGATGTACATTCTGTACTACCTCTATCTACCTTACTGAGTTGGTGTGTTTTTGACTGTGCTAAATGTATTTGTAAATATTGAGGAGTTCCTATAGTGTGAGTATTGCAGCTGTGCACATTGGGGTTCCCAACTATATAATAATTTGAATAATACTGGGCCTGATCTTGGGACAAGAACCTGTCAATGCTAAAAGTGATAACTGGGGATTCCTAAGTAATATAGATATAGAGATAAAGATAGAGAGAGAATGATCAGGATACAGGAGAAATGAAGTAAGAGGTGGGTTTTAGTATGGAGCAGGAAGGAAGGAAGGACTATGAGGGATCACGCCCAGAGGAGGAAGGAATACAAGGGATTGCATAGTAAGGAGGACAAAGCAAAAGGGACTGAATGGAAGAAAGTAAGGGACCATGAGGGATGGCACCAAGGAGGAGATGGAAGGACCATGAGGGATCTCATGGAGGAAGAATTGTGAGATCTTGCATTGAGGAGGGACCATGAATGATCTTAGAATCATAGGGTTAGAAGGGACCACAAAGTCACCTAGTCTAACTGCCTGCCAAGATGCAGAATTTGATGTGTCTAAACCATCCAAGACAGATCAGACTGAGTATAAAGAGGAAGAAGGACCATTTGTGCTGATGAGGAAGGACCATAAGGAATCACACTGAGGCAAAGTGATAAAGTCATACTTGGGCTTGATCCTGCTGCCATTAAAACCAATGACAATATTGCCATTGACTTCAATGAGAGCAGGGTCAGGTGTACAGCTACTTGGTTTCAAGTACCTCAGTTTGTTTAATTATTAGATATTGATAAAAGTAAAAATAATTCTTATGACTAATCTCTTATGACTACCTGCCACTATCATAATTTCCTTTTCTCCTGCTGTATGTTTTTGAACTATTTAATTATGTACAATATTTCAAGTCAGATTGTCCTGCCAAACAGACACAATAAACACATATCAGTTCTAATTTTCAAAACGTGATTGTATGGTTCCTTCATAGCAATGGAGATTAGTTCAAATTAAATCCCTATTAATTAAATTCTACACTCTATACTAAAAGCAGATGTCTTCTTGTTTAGTGGTAGCTAGATTTCTTTCAAGGCACCTGGAATGCATAATTTCTGAACTAGAAATGAGACCAAGTCTCCAAATTTGAATTTGAGTTCCAGTTTCAAAACAGTCAATTCAAAGGCACTTTGGATTCACAATCCAAAGCAAAGATGTTCTTTAGTTTAGAATTTAGTTCTGTCGGAGAAAAACACAGTTCTCACTTTTTGTTTGGGTACAGCAAGTCAGATGCTTTATTTTCTCTCTATCAATTGCATAGAGGGAGAGAGCTAAACAGGTCTCTCAACAGGTAAACAATTACAGCAAGCATTTATACCTTTTGTTACAGACAATAATGAGCAACAGCTGCATTTTGTTTATACAAAGGTCATTCTGATATCTTGTTTTGCTCACTAATGTAGACTCTTAGTCTACATTCCATATTATTTACACATTATCTACACAAGGTCGCAACAACTTCTCACACAGTTCTTTCCCACTCGCCTCACACATTCCTCGCTTTTACAAATCTCGCATTATTAGGGTTACAGTTAGCATAACTCTTGCTAACGAATGTCATGCATTGCATCCCCTTCCTGTCAGTTCTTTATCTGCTTCCACAGTTCCAATTGAGGCCTTGCACTACTTTAAACATATTCACTATATAAAGATGAACCAATTATTCCAGACATGCAATTACTATGTAATTATATAATTACCACACATAGTAATAGTTAGCATACAATAATAATTCTTAGCACTTACACTGTATAAGTGTAAAGACAACAATTCTCTAATCTTCATACATGCCCCTGTCTCCTCATGAGAGAGTTATTCAGGTCGTATTGCCATCAATTTACAGATGATGAAAGTGAGATGGAGATATGAAGTAATTTGACAAAGGTCACAAAGGAAGTCAATGTGAAAGAGGCAGCATTAGAACCCTTCCTTTAGCCATGCTCCCTCATGCTATGGTATATACAAATTGTACCTCACTTCCCAAAGCATCCTACTGAATTCATATTAGCAAAGAAATATATTAACTAATCTTTGATTTCCTCCAAATGTTTTCAGTTTAGCATCAGAAAAAATAATAATTTTTTCCTCTTGCAAGTTCATTGTCTCCTGGGCGTGACCCAAAACATAAAAAAATACACATTTTAAAATGAATCCATTAGTCTTACACTTTCTCATATATGATTTTTCTCAAGGGTTGCATATCTCCACAATTAAAATGCATGCTTCATTGCCTCCCTCAGTTTTTAGTAATTATAAATTCTGCTGAGTATAAACTGTTGCTAAGATATGTTCACTTAACAAATGCAGCCAAGCCTAAACCTAACAGTGTAGGATATTGTTCAGTTCTTCATCAACTGCTCATCCAAAGATAATCACATTTTCTTTCCTTCTCTAAATTACAGTTTCTTCAGCTGTGACTTGGGTTGGTAAGTTTTCTAAATTTCGCTTTGTGCATTTGAGAAGAATTATTTAAAAGCATCTTACCAGAAGTTTTTGAATTTTTAATTTACTTTCCTCTAATATATCTAGGTTGAGGTACTAGTGCTATGCAGAGCTGGGTGAAATTTTTCAGACAACACTCTTTTTGCTCTGGAGAAAGTGCATTCAGTTTGACTGAAACATTTCAGAAATTTATACTGATTTTTGGTGAAATGTTTCAGTCAAAATCAAAAAGAACCTGGAAATGTCAAAATAAATCATTTGGACATTATCAGAATGAACCATTTTGATTGTTTTGAGCAAGAGTTACAAGGAATTTAGGCACCGCTCATAACATTGTAGGAGGAGGGGATACCTGCCCGTAGATCCACTAGCTCAGCAGTTAATGCATTCATCCAGGATATGGGAGATCCAGGTTTAAGTCCCAAGTGAATGTCTAAACAAGAAGACTAGTGGTTATTCTGGGGTAAGCCTCTCCTTTTGCTAGGTGTTCCACTTTGTACAAATAATAAAATAGGAGGAGAGACTGGAACCCAGGTGAGTGTCCTAACCATAGTGTCATTCTCGCACTCTGGCCCAGAGCCTATTTAATTATGTATACAAACTGGACAATTTTTGGTTTTGGTTCAGCCCAAACCATTTTTTCCTGAAATTACCAGCAAACTGAATAATCAGTTATTTGCAAAGCTTTAGATGCTATATAAAACATGCATGTTCCCTCATGTGTCCATAAACATTATTCTAAAATTACCATAGTCTCTACTGAGGGCTATATGCAGTCTCAAGTGGTTTGATAGATTTTTGTCATATTTCACCTTCCTAGTAGCTCTGCAACTGTTTAGTTCATAGCTTGGGCATTTTGTTTTGACCTTGCTACAGCAGACTGGCCTTTCCAGCATCTGTGACTTCCTGTTTTGAATGTTATACAAGTCACATTATTTCAAAAGGATTGAGTCTTTATACCTTTGTTATGCAAGTCAGACATGTATGTCAGCCTTATTTAAATAATTTGATTATATGTATTTTGATATTACATTTATGGCAAAATATACCCAGTTTTTCAATGAAGCTATATATGTTTTTCATTCTTTTAGTCTCATTGATGGTCTGTGCCTGGATTACATGAGTAAAGTTACTTATATATGTAATGGTTTGCAGGACAGACCCTATAATGGATAATGCTTGGGGGGGTGGCGGTTCCGGGGGGGGGGGCGGGAGAGGAAGAAGGGGGATAGGATTATTGTTAGATGGTACAATTAACTGAAATGTCATTAGCTGTGAAACTGTATATCCATAATCACCCAAACTTCTAACAGTCTCCCATATGTCAGTTTATGCTTATGTCAAGTAAATTTTCATAATAAGCATATAAATATTGTCTTCTAAACTTCCACAGAGTTAAGTTGTAGTGTAAAACAACAAATTCTGTTCCAAGTAGCAGCAGGAATCCAAGGCTTATCAACAGAATCACAGTGGAATCTAAGGCCCTGATTCTGCACTGAAAACCACTTTAGTAGCTTCTCATTGAAATTAGTGTGACTTTTTGCAGGCCAAGCTTCCAGATAAGTTGATAACAGTGAAACAGAAAGCATTTCTGTGGAAATGTTGGTATACCTGTTTTCTTTCATAATTTGAATGTGTTGAATCTGGAAATGTTTATCAAGCTGAATTTTGAACTTGAAGGTAAGTAAAAAGACAAAAAGAAAACTACTACCATTTGTAACTTAAAAAACAAATAGAAAGTAAAGGAAAGGTAGTATATATGGAATACATTGCTAATTTGGAAAACTGCACTACTGGAAAACACAGGGAACAATCTTTGAAGATCATATTTTCTGCTTGATTTGGTCACATGACAATATGCTCTTGAATTTTATTGGTTTTGCAGTAAGGATGACATTTAAAATTAAATTAACTACTTTTTCAATTTTAATGAAAAGCACAATAACAATAACTCTCCATTAACTACATACTGCTACATGCCTATCGTTCAGTTCCCAGCTTGTGAAGCTGATACTCTGAATACTGTCATGAAAAGACTTGCATAAGTCACTCATTATCTTCAACAGAAACATGTAGTCTTGCCTGTTGATCAATCCCTCTTTCCTGCTCTGATGGAGCTAAAATGAACTGTACTGATATCCTGATTCTGTGGGGGGGTGGGAACTACAAGTTCCATTTTGTTTGAGCACTTCACCATTGTTTGTACGGAGTTGTTGTTTGTCTACCATGTTGGGGACCTTCTTCTTGAGACAATTGGCACCTTTTTCTCTCTTAAGGTGGGAAAGAGCAAGGGTCACATGGCCTGTGTTCTGCCTAGTAGCAGGAGAGCATAAAAGACTGCTTCACCCGAGAGGAGAGGCAGCCCTTCCTGGTGGCAGCACAGTGCATGTCCTAGTCAAGACTTCGAGGGATCTACAGAAGACCACAGAAGATCCAAACTCCATAGTTACAGCTATAAGTCCCTGATTGATTCCTATCTTACCTGTATCCTGAACTCCTGTGTCCTCACCTTGCTGTCCTGATGTATTCCATCTGTGATGTCCTCTGTCATGGGTCCATTCCTCCAAACCTGGTCTAGTATGCTGTGTACCTCTGTACCTTACCTGTAGTAAATTCCCCTTTGTCCTTATGGGTTTGGGACCTTGACATTATGTTAGTTTGTCGTGTCAACCTGCACTTGTATGCCCTTTGAGTATTGTTTTACTGGGGGTCCTATAAGTTACTGTTTCCTGTTTGAGTCACTGTTTAATAAACCAGTTTGCTTTATAGTTAATCCTGTCCTTAGTTTTCTCTCTGTTGATAGATGCGGTTTGGGGGAACGAGTCTGCTGGGTGCGGACTCTGAGGTGTGGAACCTAGAGCACATACAGTTAACCATAGGCAAGATCTGAGTTCCTCGTTAACAATTCAATGTTTAGGAGGTCTAAATATCAGTTAATGTAGTGGAAGTGCTGGGCCAACATACACAGGATTCTGGATTGTCCAGTGTGTGGACTGAAAGTGGAATTTTAGTTACTGAATTATAGAGCAGCTGGTAAAAAATATGCAAAAGCAACTTAAGATCACTGTACAGGCAATGTGGCAACTGTTATTATCAGAAATTTTGAGCAATCTATAGCAAAAGATCAAGAAACTCTTACTAAAAAAAATCCCCTGGTTTTTGCAAAATCTGATGTTGTAGAAGATTACAATAACTTAGTGTCTACTTTATAATCAGCAAGTTTTTGTGACCAGATGTCATAATTTGTGCTTAGTAACATGGACAACTACCCCAATTTGAAGTACACTGCAACCAGTATCTTCCTACTCTTTCCTATAGCCCAATGAGATGGAATTTCAGAGTTTCATCTGTATGTCTGCAAAAGAATGCTTCTGTTCTTTCACCAATATGACCACACAAATTATGCTCTATCTATGTACTTAGAAGAAATGAACCAGCTCCCTCTGGAAGTATTTGAAGAGTTTCATAGAGGCCACTGGGTTGAGAGAGGTGCCAACCACAGATTCAATTAGGTAGGTTTGGACCACTCCCATGAGCAGTTCAGTGCCACTGGTAAAAAAAGGAGGAAGAATTATGGGCAACACAAGAACAGCCTCTTCACTCAGTAGATGAGCTCTCCCCTAAATCCCATGTGCCCAGATTTCAGCCCAAACCAGAAAATTGTTCAGTCTTAGACTTGATGACCAAATGACTTGCCATGAATCCACACCAGCTCAAAAGCAGTGTGATCATGTCGATGAAAATGAAGTGTTAATGACACATTGAAGATTCAATTTACTCACTTTTGAACCAGCCTGAAACATACTGCAAAACATTACAACACAGTATTTGGATACAGAAGCAATTAGGGAAGCTCAAATTCTGTGACTTGGTGATAAAGACAAGAGCTCTGAGGTTGTCCAACTATACCTGGGATCGGCAATCTTTGGCATGCAGCCCGCCAGGGTAAGCACCCTGCGGGCCAGGCCGATTTGTTTACCTGCCGTGTCCGCAGGTTCGGCTGATCGCAGCTCCCACTGGCCACGGTTTGCCGTTCCAGGCCAATGGGAGCTTCAGGAAGCAGCAGCCAGCACATCCCTCGGCCCGCACCGCTTCCCGCAGCCCCTATTGGCTTGGGATGGTGAACCATGGCCAGTGGGAGCCGCGATCTGCCAAACCTGGAGATGCGGTAGGTAAACAAACCGGCCCCGCCCTCCAGGGTGCTTACCCATATTGCTAGGAGCAGCAAGAAAAGTGCTTGGATGATATTTATGGAGAAACATGGACTTTTAAGAAACTTGGGGATGGATGAGTTACAGAATTAAACAATCGCTTCAGCAAAAATGTTCATCTGCAGCATATACAATTCACCTGATGAAAAAAGTTGTGACAAGGCATGGATGATATTGTTCTCCAAGTGATGATCACCAGAGGTACTGCCCCCAACATGTGATGTATTACACTGTCACATTTGAATAACTCACTTTCAATCCTCAGCAATATCACACTATCCTCTCCAGAGAATATGTTGGATCAAACACAATGGAGAACTGGCACCCAAGCTAATGTAACTGAAGCTGATCCCCAACAGTTGTGCAGAAATTGTTATCTGAGAATGTGTCACAGAGTTGTGACATGTACCCTTTAGCTGAAGGATGCCACAGAGGCAAGCAGTATGGCCTGTAAATAAAAAAAAAAAGTGGGGGGTGTATCAGTATGAGTAGGAACTGTTAAATTATGCTTGCCTAACAATGTGCGGGTTATGTAGCAACTGTAGTAGAACAAACACCATAGAAATTCACTATTTTTTTTCCAAATTTTCCTTAAATTTTGGACTCCAATTTAGAAGGTAAAATATTCAAAATTCAGCTTGATAAACATTTTTTCAGGTTTTTAGCACATTCAAATTACGTAAGATAACATTACCTCCTCCTCCCCACCACCCAATGCCTCCTGCATCTTATTTTATGAAAAATGTACCTACTGTGGTTCTGTTGATGGATACAAAATAATTCAGTGAACATGTTATGTGATTCTAGCATGTATAAACAGGAGAATATTGAGTAAAAACAGAGATATGGAATTATGTCCATGCATAGCATTGGAGAGACCATTATTGGAACACCTTGTCCACTGTAAAAAGGTTGTTGAAAAATGTGAAAGTATTCAGAGAAGAGCAACATGAGCATGGTTTAGTCAGGCCAAATCCACCTTACAGTGAGAAAATTAAGAAATCTATTTAGCTTACGAAGTTAAGACGTGTCTTGATCATAACCTATAAAATCTGCATGGGGAGATCTCTGATAGTAGAGGACTCTTTAGTCTAACATAACACGATTTGGTGTCTGAAAGTTGAAGCTAAACAAATTCAAACTGCAAATAGCATCTTTTTCACAGTGAGTAACCAAAGGAACAACTTATCTAGAGACATGGTAATTCTTCGTAACTTGCAGACATTAAGTCCCGAGAGCTATCTTTCTAAAATATATGCTCTGGCTCAAAGCTGTTATGGACTTGATGCAGAAACTATTAAATGAGGTGGTCTGTATCATGTAGGATGTCAGACTAGATGATCATAATGGGGTCTTCCGGCTATATGCTACAAGATCACTCTTCCTAGGTTAAGATCCTTGGAATGTTCCATTCATGTAACTTTTTATCACTTTGAATGAGTGGTTTAGTAGCTATCAAAAGCAGTTGACCAATGCTATGAGAATTCTCCATAGAGTTAAATTTGACTCCTCTGTTCTGGCAATTTCTGTTTCTATTGTTATACTTGTCAATACGGTATTAGAATTTTGGTGCCTGATTTCATTCTCGGAAATGGAATAAGATGCTGGACTAAACTGACCTTTTCAATATTCCATTGTTTTATTGGCTGGTGTGATCCAATATGCTATGGTAAGGAGGTCTGAGACACTTTGTTGACAATTTGCCAAGCTTGGGAATGCTGGGATTGGAAAATACAATGCATTGTTCTGAAAACTACATTTTAAAAGTTGTTAATGTTTTTCAAAGTTTAAGAGAAGATTTTAAAGTCTTTCAAAGGTAAAATACTTCCTGGGACAAAAATTGAGTTAACTATGCATCCAGCTGTGTTTTTATACAATGCAGCTAAAAACTGTTCTGAGTTCAAAACTATTCATGCTCAACTTTCAGATTTTTTTTTATTTTATATTAGTAATATACAATTTTTCAGTCATATTCGCCTCTTCAGATAAATGCAATATATTGCCTTTTTTACTCAGAATATATAACAGAGTGATATTTGGCCTCTATGTCAGTCATAATGTTCAGTGCTGCCAAGCTGTGATTGAATTATGCATTGATGGAATGGAACACTCTTGAATTTATAATGCACATTTATCTATTACTTTATTCCTATCAATTTAGCTTTAAAAAGATGAAAGGCTCTAGGAAAAGCAGTGGTGTTTGGAAGTGATATTCACTGTTTGTGCCAGGTGCTCTTGACTAATTATTCAATGTTCCCCACCCTACTTGCAGATGGTTTGTCTTGCTTTGCATATAACCTGTATGCCACTATCATTGAGGACTTAAGACATGACCTATCTGTTTAATAAGGAAGGACCTTCACTACTGGAGTCATAAGAAGATGTTTGAAATGTTTCCTAGCTCTTCAAATCCAGCAAACAGCATATTCATTTTGAATGGGTGTGATTCATTGGGATCATCCATTTCCCTTTTTATTTCTGCACCATCACCTTCAAAGGCCTTGCAAGAAAGTAATCTTCTCTCCAACAGATCTAGCTGCAGCCCTCTCCAGGCATTAGCCAGGATCTGAGTCTTTTCCATTTTCTGTCCCATATTCTTTTGTTTTATTCTCCTCTATTTATCATTTAGCACTGTAATCTAATAAAAAGGAACTCAATATTTGCAATGCAAACTAAACGCAACACTTATCAAATTTGGAGAACATTCTGCAATGACCTGCCAAAACTAGATTATGTTATCCTTCTCATTGAATCTAACTGTGTTGATTTCTTGAATATCCAACAAGTAGATTTTAAGCTGTATCCTCACTGAGATATTGTATTCCAAAACTGCTAAACTGAAACAGGTCTGGTATTCTGGAAGTACCTGTGCAGAGAGCTTTAAAGGCTTAAAAATTTGCACTGCTTCAAAGAACTTTGCTGCTGACTATTGAAAATGTCCATTTTGCTACATGTAGTCACACAGCTTGTGGACAAATTTGCAATGATGTTTTTCTGCAGTGCTGTGCTTAGCAGCTTCCCCTGTGACTTTATTAAAAATGGCAAAACCCAGTCTCTTCTCATTCACAAGGTGAGCTTTCAACTGCTCTCTTATATTTTTTAATCATTTCCTCTATTGCAAGTACATGCTGTGCTACATTCTTAATATTATAGTTGATATTTTGGGGCAAGGACAAAGTTACTACTATGTCACATTTAGGTACTTTGTTTGAGTTTGGATCAGCTGTAGTCATCCAAGTGTTCTGGATCGCAACAAGTAACCAAGGCCTGATATACACCTGTACCCCGATATAACATGACCTGATATAACACGAATTCGGAAATAATGTGGTAAAGCAGCGCTCCGGGGGGGCGGAGCTGCGCACTCCGGCAGATCAAAGCAAGTTCGATAAAACACAATTACACCTATAATGCGGTAAGATTTTTTGGCTCCTGAGGACAGCGTTATATTGGGGTGCAGGTGTATATATAATATATATATATATAATATTCCCACTCTGACATGTTCAGACTGGTGTAAAGTTGCCTCACTGTGAATGAATATTAGAGCCAAGTTTTCCACTCTTTTTTTTTTTTTTTTGGTTTTGTTTTCAGGTAAGAATGAAGAATTGAGTTATCTGAAGCATTAAGTCACATATGAGTGGACATAGGTGCTTCTACCATATTAGTCCCTGGTACAGCAAAGCACTGAAGTACATGTGAAACTTCAAGTACACGAATAGTCCTACTAAGTTCAATGCAGCACTCAGATTCTTAATGTTAAGCATATGTTTAAATGTTTTGTTTGATCAGGGTTAAGGTTACTAGGTTTAAAAATCTCAGTTCATAAAGTGATATTAAAATGTAGTATCAAAGGGGTAGCCATGTTAGTCTGGATCTGTAAAAGCAGCAAAGAGTCCTGTGGCACCTTATAGACTAACAGACATTTTGGAGCATGAGCTTTCGTGGGTGAATACCCACTTCTTTGAATGCATGAAATGCAATATGAAATGCATCCGAAGAAGTGGGTATTCACCCACGAAAGCTCATGCTCCAAAATGTCTGTTAGTCTATAAGGTGCCACAGGACTCTTTGCTGCTTTTAAAATGTAGGACGTTCAAAGAAACAGTGAAAAACAAGTGTTGCTTTTGAGATAACCTTTCATGGGTAAATTGTATGTAAGTCAAAAGTAAAGCATTAGTTACCATTTATGGTTTTGGTGTTTGTTTAGGGGTAAAATTTTCAAA